>NC_069504.1:779703487-779882675 GCF_027579735.1 Bombina bombina
GCTGCAGTTTTTTGATTATACCGGACTCTGTAAACAAGTGTCTGCTATTGCAAAGAACTATCGGAGTGCCTTAACAAGGACATTTGGACCAGGAATTTTGCATTGACGAACTGCTGGTGATACCGTTTGGAGTACAAGTGGGGACACTTCGATATCCAACTGTCTTATCTTACCTCATACGATTGAGGTCATCTTTGTGAGTAGGGAATACTCTAGGGGATATTTGTTTTGTATATAAGTTTTAATTTATTAAACTGTATTGCACTATCAGTAGTGTTTCTGTGCGCTTATCTTTTTAGATTGATATATATATATATAACACCCAATACCCTGCTGCCCTGAGTGCCTGCCCATTTTATTACTGCTGCTTCTACAATTTGTGACAATATTAGGCAACACTCTGATGCTGTATGCATGATTTTCAACATTATTGTAACTTTGTTGACATATACCACCATGTCCTGGTGCATATTTCATGTTTGTGTGCATGTCTACTAACTACAATTTGAGACTGGCTAAACAAACTAATGCATAGACTCACATACTGCTTGCACAACAATTTAGGTCAATTATATATTGTGCAAGTGTTGTAAAGTATCAGGATTCATTTAGTGGCATGATTAAATGATTGGGTGTTTACTTTAGGGAGCTGGAATACTTACATTGTAATAAACACATTTAATAACATAGTAACTGGCTGATCAAGTTCCACTTGTCCTACATGTAACTTGTATTATATGTCAATCCGATCAAAGTAAAATAAACTTTATATTAAAGGGCCATGATACCCAAATGTTGAAACACTTGAAAGTGATGCAGCATAGCTGTACAAAGCTGACTAGTGTAATGCTCGTGGGATATTTCCCTATCAGACCAAACTTGGCCAGTAGTCTTCTTATCCTGGAGTCAAGTGGAAGGATAATGAAATATCCCAGAACAAGAGAATAGATAAGTAAATGAGTTAACAGTACTCACAGTAGAGTGTCAATCCTTCTCGGCACTACAGGGAATAACTGGAGAGTAGTCAGGCAAGCAGAGTTCGGCAACAATGAAGCAATCCACAGTAACAGCAGTTCAAGGGTTAATCAGAAGAGTGGTCAGAGGCAAGCAAAGTTCAGCAGCAGTAAGGCAATCCAGCAGTTCAGGGGTTAAACAACAGAGAGTGGTCAGAGGCAAGCAGAGTATAGAAACAATTAGGCAATCCAGCAATTCAGGGGCTAAACAGGCAGAGTGGTCAGACAGGCAGAGTTCAGTAACAATTATGCAATCCAGAAATTCAGGGGCTAAACAGGCAGAGAGGTCAGACAGGCAGAGTTCAGTAATAATTATGCAATCCAGCAATTCAGGGGTTAAACAGGCAGAGTTCAATAACGATAAAGCAATCCAGCAATTCAGTAGAAATAAGCACCCAGGAGCAAACACTGTAACACCTATACTTGGGCACTGGAGGTAAGTAATGCAGGTACTTACATAGGCGTAGATTCGCGCCAAGAGGACTTCATTTTTTTATTATTTTTTTCCCTGCAGCTGGACAGCAGCTGAAGTAAAACTTTTTACACAGGACTTACACTGCTGAGCTGAGGAAATTATGAGGTAAAATATCTTCCTTTTTTACATAGAGATTCTCAGGTGATATTTTCCTGTCAGCTTTTTACAGTTATGCTGCATCATTTTCAAGTGATTTAGTATATGAGTATTATGTCCCTTTAAGTAATATTTTTATTGCAGAGCATTCTTAGGCCTAGATTTGGAGTTCGGCGGTAAAAGGGCTGTTAACGCTCCGCGGGTTTTTTTCTGGCCGCACCATAAATTTAACTCTGGTATCGAGAGTTCAAACAAATGCTGCGTTAGGCTCCAAAAAAGGAGCGTAGAGCATATTTACCGCAAATGCAACTCTCGATACCAGAGTTGCTTACGGACGCGGCCGGCATCAAAAACGTGCTCGTGCACGATTCTCCCATAGGAAACAATGGGGCAGTTTGAGCTGAAAAAAAACCTAACACCTGCAAAAAAGCAGCGTTCAGCTCTTAACGCAGCCCCATTGTTTCCTATGGGGAAACACTTCCTACGTCTGCACCTAACACTCTAACATGTACCCCGAGTCTAAACACCCCTAACCTTACACTTATTAACCCCTAATCTGCCGCCCCCCGCTATCGCTGACCCCTGCATTACACTTTTAACCCCTAATCTGCCGCTCCGTAAACCGCCGCCACCTACGTTATCCCTATGTACCCCTAATCTGCTGCCCTAACATCGCCGACCCCTATGTTATATTTATTAACCCCTAATCTGCCCCCCACAACGTCGCCGACACCTGCCTACACTTATTAACCCCTAATCTGCCGAGCGGACCTGAGCGCTACTATAATAAAGTTATTAACCCCTAATCCGCCTCACTAACCCTATCATAAATAGTATTAACCCCTAATCTGCCCTCCCTAACATCGCCGACACCTACCTTCAATTATTAACCCCTAATCTGCCGACCGGAGCTCACCGCTATTCTAATAAATGTATTAACCCCTAAAGCTAAGTCTAACCCTAACACTAACACCCCCCTAAGTTAAATATAATTTTTATCTAACGAAATAAATTAACTCTTATTAAATAAATGATTCCTATTTAAAGCTAAATACTTACCTGTAAAATAAATCCTAATATAGCTACAATATAAATTATAATTATATTATAGCTATTTTAGGATTAATATTTATTTTACAGGCAACTTTGTAATTATTTTAACCAGGTACAATAGCTATTAAATAGTTAAGAACTATTTAATAGTTACCTAGTTAAAATAATAACAAATTTACCTGTAAAATAAATCCTAACCTAAGATATAATTAAACCTAACACTACCCTATCAATAAAATAATTAAATAAACTACCTACAATTACCTACAATTAACCTAACACTACACTATCAATAAATTAATTAAACACAATTGCTACAAATAAATACAATTAAATAAACTATCTAAAGTACAAAAAATAAAAAAGAACTAAGTTACAGAAAATAATAAAATATTTACAAACATAAGAAAAATATTACAACAATTTTAAACTAATTACACCTACTCTAAGCCCCCTAATAAAATAACAAAGCCCCCCAAAATAAAAAATTCCCTACCCTATTCTAAAATACAAATATTACAAGCTCTTTTACCTTACCAGCCCTGAACAGGGCCCTTTGCGGGGCATGCCCCAAGAATTTCAGCTCTTTTGCCTGTAAAAAAAACCATACAATACCCCCCCCCCAACATTACAACCCACCACCCACATACCCCTAATCTAACCCAAACCCCCCTTAAATAAACCTAACACTAATCCCCTGAAGATCTTCCTACCTTGTCTTCACCATACCAGGTTCACCGATCCGTCCTGGCTCCAAGATCTTCATCCAACCCAAGCGGGGGTTGGCGATCCATAATCCGGTGCTCCAAAGTCTTCCTCCTATCCGGCAAGAAGAGGACATCCGGACCGGCAAACATCTTCTCCAAGCGGCATCTTCTATCTTCTTCCATCCGATGACGACCGGCTCCATCTTGAAGACCTCCAGCGCGGATCCATCCTCTTCTTCCGACGACTAGACGACGAATGACGGTTCCTTTAAGGGACGTCATCCAAGATGGCGTCCCTCGAATTCCGATTGGCTGATAGGATTCTATCAGCCAATCGGAATTAAGGTAGGAATTTTCTGATTGGCTGATGGAATCAGCCAATCAGAATATAGTTCAATCCGATTGGCTGATCCAATCAGCCAATCAGATTGAGCTCGCATTCTATTGGCTGTTCCGATCAGCCAATAGAATGCGAGCTCAATCTGATTGGCTGATTGGATCAGCCAATCGGATTGAACTATATTCTGATTGGCTGATTCCATCAGCCAATCAGAAAATTCCTACCTTAATTCCGATTGGCTGATAGAATCCTATCAGCCAATCGGAATTCGAGGGACGCCATCTTGGATGACGTCCCTTAAAGGAACCGTCATTCGTCGTCTAGTCGTCGGAAGAAGAGGATGGATCCGCGCTGGAGGTCTTCAAGATGGAGCCGGTCGTCATCGGATGGAAGAAGATAGAAGATGCCGCTTGGAGAAGATGTTTGCCGGTCCGGATGTCCTCTTCTTGCCGGATAGGAGGAAGACTTTGGAGCACCGGATTATGGATCGCCAACCCCCGCTTGGGTTGGATGAAGATCTTGGAGCCAGGACGGATCGGTGAACCTGGTATGGTGAAGACAAGGTAGGAAGATCTTCAGGGGATTAGTGTTAGGTTTATTTAAGGGGGGTTTGGGTTAGATTAGGGGTATGTGGGTGGTGGGTTGTAATGTTGGGGGGGGGTATTGTATGTTTTTTTTTACAGGCAAAAGAGCTGAAATTCTTGGGGCATGCCCCGCAAAGGGCCCTGTTCAGGGCTGGTAAGGTAAAAGAGCTTGTAATATTTGTATTTTAGAATAGGGTAGGGAATTTTTTATTTTGGGGGGCTTTGTTATTTTATTAGGGGGCTTAGAGTAGGTGTAATTAGTTTAAAATTGTTGTAATATTTTTCTTATGTTTGTAAATATTTTATTATTTTCTGTAACTTAGTTCTTTTTTATTTTTTGTACTTTAGATAGTTTATTTAATTGTATTTATTTGTAGCAATTGTGTTTAATTAATTTATTGATAGTGTAGTGTTAGGTTAATTGTAGGTAATTGTAGGTAGTTTATTTAATTATTTTATTGATAGGGTAGTGTTAGGTTTAATTATATCTTAGGTTAGGATTTATTTTACAGGTAAATTTGTTATTATTTTAACTAGGTAACTATTAAATAGTTCTTAACTATTTAATAGCTATTGTACCTGGTTAAAATAATTACAAAGTTGCCTGTAAAATAAATATTAATCCTAAAATAGCTATAATATAATTATAATTTATATTGTAGCTATATTAGGATGTATTTTACAGGTAAGTATTTAGCTTTAAATAGGAATTATTTATTTAATAAGAGTTAATTTATTTCGTTAGATAAAAATTATATTTAACTTAGGGGGGTGTTAGTGTTAGGGTTAGACTTAGCTTTAGGGGTTAATACATTTATTAGAATAGCGGTGAGCTCCGGTCGGCAGATTAGGGGTTAATAATTGAAGGTAGGTGTCGGCGAGGTTAGGGAGGGCAGAGTAGGGGTTAATACTATTTATGATAGGGTTAGTGAGGCGGATTAGGGGTTAATAACTTTATTATAGTAGCGCTCAGGTCCGCTCGGCAGATTAGGGGTTAATAAGTGTAGGTAGGTGTCGGCGACGTTGAGGGGGGCAGATTAGGGGTTAATAAATATAACATAGGGGTCGGCGATGTTAGGGGTAGCAGATTAGGGGTACATAGGGATAACGTAGGTGGCGGCGATTTGCGGTCGGAAGATTAGGGGTTAATTATTTTAAGTAGCTTGCGGCGACGTTGTGGGGGGCAAGTTAGGGGTTAATAGATATAATACAGGGGTCGGCGGTGTTAGGGGCAGCAGATTAGGGGTACATAAGTATAACGTAGGTGGCGGTCGGCAGATTAGGGGTTAAAAATTTTAATCGAGTGGCGGCGATGTGGGGGGACCTCGGTTTAGGGGTACATAGGTAGTTTATGGGTGTTAGTGTACTTTAGGGTACAGTAGTTAAGAGCTTTATAAACCGGCGTTAGCCAGAAAGCTCTTAACTCCTGCTATTTTCAGGCGGCTGGAATCTTGTCGTTAGAGCTCTAACGCTCACTGCAGAAACGACTCTAAATACCGGCGTTAGGAAGATCCCATTGAAAAGATAGGCTACGCAAATGGCGTAGGGGGATCTGCGGTATGGAAAAGTCGCGGCTGAAAAGTGAGCGTTAGACCCTTTAATCACTGACTCCAAATACCAGCGGGCGGCCAAAACCAGCGTTAGGAGCCTCTAACGCTGGTTTTGACGGCTACCGCCGAACTCTAAATCTAGGCCTTAATGTTTTAGGATCAATACATTTCTGATATTTCTGTTATTGGGCATAAATTGTTCTAATAAAGTTGTCTGGTCTGTTTTAGGTCAAGATAAACTTATCAGGAGGGACTTTATGATTACTCCTATTATTACTCCTTTTATCCATTTTTCTTCGTTCTCTTGGCATCTTAGCAGGAATGCAAGCTTAGGTGTCAGCCCAATTTTAATTCAGCACCCTGGGTAGCAATTGCTGATTTGTGGGTACATTTAGCCACCAATCAGCAAGCGCTACCCAGGTGAAGAACTAAAAATGGACCGCCTCCTAAGCTTTACATTCCTGCTAAGATACCAAGAGAACGAAGAAAAATTGATAATAGGAGTAAATTAGAAAGTTGCTTAAAATTTCATGCTCTGACTCACGAAAGAAAAAAATTGGGTTCAGTGTCTTTTTAAGTAGCTGCAATCTTAAAAGAACACAAGTCAAAATTAAGCTTTTATGATTCCGATAGAGCACAATTTTAAACAGCTTTTAAATTCACTTCCAATATCAAAATGTGCACAATCTTTTATATCCACGCGTTCTAAATCACCGGCTCCTACTGAGCACTTCACAGTACATATGTTTATGCAGGGGGATGGAAAGTGGTATTAACTTTGAAATGTGTCAGAACAAAATCTACTACTCATTTGAAATTCAGACTAACCACTTTTGCATTGTCTTTTTTATTATATATATATATATATATACAGGGGTCAAATCCTACAACAAAAAGTGTGGGAACTCACCAAGACTTCTACCCTCCCCCTCACAATAAAATTGTTTTATATAGATAGATAGATAGATAGATAGATAGATAGATAGATAGATAGATAGATAGATAGATAGATAGATAGATACACACACACACACACACTGTATTTATATGTATATCATCTATACACTTTGGTTAATAAAAGCAAATTAAATCTAATGAAGTGTTGAATAGTTGCCTTTGGGCCGGAGAATCATCCTCTGTCTCAGAGTCTCAGAAGCAATAGTATTATTTCTGCTGAGGGGATCTAAATAACCCCAGAGCAAGCCACACAGAAATGTAAGCACCATATGTTCCCCACAGTGCAGGGTGATTGTACAGCAGAACCGCTAACAGGCTTGCATTTAGTGTACTGTAGGAAGTGTAACTGGCCATTACTAGAGGATCTCACTATCCAACTAACCAGACTGTGTTCCAGCTACTCCCACCAGCCGCAGGAGTGTTTACTGAAGTGTTCTCTGTCTAGAGGGAACTTAGTTCATCCTGCAAAAATAGTGCTGGAACTCCGTTCCCATGTGTTCCTGCTTGACTTGACCCCTGTGTGTATATATATATATATATATATATATATATATATATATAAAACAAGCGAATATAAGAAAAGCTCAGACCTCTCACTTAAATATATGCATAATCAGCAGTCTTGGTAGTATAAGCACAAGTCTTGATGCTATATGTAAATAATACTGTGTGATTTCAGGACTGATGTCAGTCACAGTTGCAACTGTATAGTTAACCCCCTTCGTTGTGGTAATTGTGAAGTCAAGGAGTAGATAAACGTCCGTGTCGAGACCGCAAATGCTGTAATGAATCGCAGGCAGACGTACTTCTCTGCTTCTCCGTGTCAAGCAGGTAATGCTGCGGGAGATGTGTTCCAATCAGCCAATAGAATGCAAGGTCAATCCTATTGGCTGATTGGATCAGCCAATCGGATTGAACTTCAATCCGATTGACTGATTACATCAGCCAATAGGATTTTTCCTACCTTAATTCCGATTGGCTGATAGGATTCTATCATCCATTCGGAATTCAAGGGACGCCATCTTGGATGACGTCATTTAAAGGAACCTTCATTCTTCGTTAGGACTTTGTTTGAAGGGGATGCTCCTCGTCGGCTGGAATGAAGATGGACCCGCTCCGCTCCGGAAGGATGAAGATAGAAGATGCCGCCTGGATGAAGCCTTCTGCCGTCTGGAGGACCTCTTCTGCCCCGATCGGATGAAGACTTCGGACCCTCTGGAGGACCACTTGTGCCCGGCTGGGTGAAGACGGCTCAAGGTTAGTGTTAGGTTTTTTTAAGGGGGGATTGGGTGGGTTTTAGAGTAAGGGTGTGTGGCTTGGTGGGTTGTAATGTTGGGGCGGTATTGCATTTTATTTTTACAGTTAAAAGAGCTGATTACGTTGGGGCAATGCCCCGCAAAAGGCCCTTTTAAGGGCTATTTGTAATTTAGTATAGGGTAGGGAAATTTTATTATTTTGGGGGGCTTTTTTTATTTTATTGGGGGGATTAGATTAGGTGTGATTAGTTTAAAATTCTTGTAAGTCTTTTTTTATTTTCTGTAATTTAGTGTTTGTTTTTTTTCCTAATTTAGTTTATTTCATTTAATTGTAATTAATTGTAGGTAGTTTAGGTAATTAGTTTAATTAGAGTGTAGTGTTAGGTGTAATTGTAACTTAGGTTAGGATTTATTTTACAGGTAATTTTGTACTTATTTTAGCTAGGTAGTTATTAAATAGTTAATAACTATTTAATAACTATTGTACTTAGTTAAAATAAATACAAAGTTGCCTGTAAAATTAAAATATATACTAAGATAGCTACAATGTAACTATTAGTTATATTGTAGCTAGTTTAGGGTTTATTTTATCGGTAAGTATTTAGTTTTAAATAGGATTAATTTATTTAATTATGTTAATTATTAATTATTATGTTTAATTTAAATTATATTTAAGTTAGGGGGGGTTAGACTTAGGTTTAGGGGTTAATAACTTTATTATAGTAGCTGCGACGTTGACGGCGGCAGATTGGGGTTAATAAATTTAATATAGTTGAGGTGACTTTGGGGGGGCAGATTAGGGGTTAATAACTATAATGTAGGTGTCGGCGATGTTGGGGGCAGCAGATTAGGGGTTCATAGGGATAATGTAGGTGGCAGCGGTATCCGGAGAGGCAGATTAGGGGTTAATAATATAATGTAGGTGTCGGCGATGTCGGGGGCGGCAGATTAGGGGTTAATAAGTGTAATATTAGGGGTGTTTAGACTCGGGGTTCATGTTAGGGTGTTAGGTGTAGACATATTTTTTATTTCCCCATAGGAAACAATGGGGCTGCGTTAGGAGCTGAACGCTGCTTTTTGCAGGTGTTAGGTTTTTTTTCAGCCCGCTCAGCCCCATTGTTTCCTATGGGGAAATCGTGCACGAGAACGTTTTGCCAGCTTACCGCTACCGTAAGCAACGCTGGTATCGAGATGAGATGTGGAGCTAAATTTTGCCCAGCACTCACTTTTCTGAGGCTAACGCCAGCTTGCAGAAAACTCGTAATACCAGCGTTGTTTAAAGGGAGCGGTAAGAAAAAAAGGAGCGTTAGCCCCGCAAGCCTTACTGACAAAAACTTGTAATCTAGCCGTATATTAGCAAATTTGACAGACATACGTTACTGAGAGGCACATACAAGAAGGATAATTTTAATACAAATCACAAAAACATTAGTGACAACCAACAGTCAGTATTTCTTGACAATATAGTTTTTTCTACTTCATATAGTCAGCAATACCAGGAAATCTGTGATATAGTACTTAAGTATTTATCTATCCTACAGAGTGATAATAAACTAAAGTCTATATCAAGGAAAAATATTAAATGTGTAGCCAAAAAGGCACCCACTAAATTGGAGACAAAATTAAGAAACATTTCTTTAACAAACCTGCACAATCTTCCCATTAGCTTTCAGCATCTAATGGTTTTTTTCAAATGTGGCCACATTTGCAAATGCTGCACCTATACCAGTAAAACTGATTATTTCATCTCTTCACAAACAGGTCTTAGCTACCATATCAGACACAGGATAGATTGCATTAGTGTCTTTGTGATCTATCTCGTCACCTGCCAGCAGTGTTCTTTTCAATACGTGGGGCTCACCTCCCCGACCACTTAAAGGGACAGTCTACACCAGAATTGTTATTGTTTTAAAAGATAGATAATCCCTTTTTTTTACCCATTCCCTAGTTTTGCATAACCAACACAGTTATATTTATATATTTTTTACCTCTGTGATTATCTTGTATCTAAGCCTCTGCAGACTGCCCCTTTATATCAGTTCTTTGACAGACTTGCAGTTTAGCTAATCAGTGATGGTTCCCAGGTAACTTCACGTGCACGAGCACAGTTTTATCTCTATGAAAAACATGAACTAACACCCTCTAGTGGTGAAAAAGCTGTTAAAATGCATTCTTAAGAGGCGGACTTCAAGGTCTAAGAAATTAGCATATGAACCTCCTAGGTTAAGCTTTCAACTAAGAATACCAAGAGAACAAAGAAAAATTGGTGATAAAAGTAAATTGGAAAATTGTTTAAAATTACATGCCCTGACTTCCGGTGGGTGGAGCTACAGTGTGGAAGCATCAGGACTGAGCTCCGTACATAACTTAATATAAAAGTGATATCTAACTTCCACACTGGCTCCCAAACTTCTCCTTGGCTATTATATCAACTAGCCTGGAAGTACCGCATACCCTGGATGTGGCTGTTTGAGAGGCGCACCATCTACCCTTGCCACTGGAAGAACTGCCTTGCAACTGCCGATCGCCATCTTGTCTGCCCACGTGGGGACCGCGATCTTATCTAGCTGCCATACTGCTCACCGCTGCGCTCTCAAAGTCCCTAGACCTTATCCCACAGAGGAGGGTGAGACCATCTCAAGTAGACAGGCGGTCTTGCCAAACAACTAACAGCCGGACGTCTGGGGGTGAACCGGAGGAGCAGGACTGTGCTCTGAAGTGGGCCTCTGCTATTTAGCGTGTCATACGGCTGCAGCTAACCCCAGAGGACTTGGGCAGCGCGGCGGAAACACACGCAGCGAGGACAGAGCCAGTACTCTACTGGTGAGTCTCCCGGATTCAAGGGGACCCTGACTAGTCAATTTAGTACCTTGCAGCCCCCACCCATAAGGCGAAACATAGGCCGCCACACTGCATCCTGACCCTGTTGCCGACTGAGCTGCATGAGACCCTGTCACAGATTCCGGAATCCCCAGCCCTTGTTTGTCCCCTAATTCTGCTCTGCTTACACACCCAGACAATACCTAAGACCGCTGCAGCATTGAAGCTAAAGCCCTGAAACCGCTATACGGTCACACACTACTGAACAGCCTATGTATTAGAGCACTGAAGAACCATAGCCAAGCATCACCCTGGGGCCTCTGCTTAGTTCACAACATACTTTTTGATGGGACCCATACTTTACATCTCTGCAAGCATATACTGCAGCTTACCAGACCACAACTCTTGATCTTTGATTTAACTTATATTTTGCATAGGCATTTTAACTTGCCTCTTATTGCTAACTGGAGTCTGCCTCATCTCACGGACTGTGATAACAAGTGACAGGACTTCTGGGGGCCCAGCGACAGTGTCTCCCCTCCCCCTTTCCCGCTCTGTGCCCTAGAGCGGGTCATAGCCTCCTTCCCTTTACCGTCAGTGTCCAGTGGTGACAATTTTCCTGAGGGGAGACACCCTACTGCCCACCAGCACACTGGCCTCCTTCTGACTGCCTTATTTATCTATATGGACAAATTTCTCATTGCCCCTAAAATGTCAAATAGGCACAAATCTCAACAGGAGAAGAAGCACAAACAACCCCCGGACGTGCACCAACATGTTTCCCCCACCCACTCTACTGCTGCCCAGGAGACTGAAACTGCCAACTCGGGAGAGCAACACTTGAACTCTTTATTACTGTCTAAACTGGACATTTTACAAAGAGGTATGGATAACCTCACATCTGAAGTGAAACAGTTTAACTCCAGATTGACAGGAGCGGAACAGAGAATATCTGACTTGGAGGACAATCACCACACCTCTTCTCTAAAGATCAAAGAGCTACTCCAAAAAACCAAGTATTTGAACCAAAAAGTGGATGATCTGGAGAATCGTTCACGCAGAAACAATGTGCGCCTGGTAGGGCTCCCGGAGTCTGTCCGGCCTTCAGAATTACTGTATTTTGTTGAGCATTCTCTCCCTAACCTCCTAGGTATCATGGCAGAACATATCTCGATGAAAGTAGAGAGAGCCCACCGAATTGGCGGGGATAGACCACTGAAGACGGGCAAAGATGCCCCCCCTCGTAGGGTGATGATTAAGTACCTTAACTTTCAATCTAAAATTCAGCTCCTTAAAGCATATCGAAAAGTGGAACTGTTACTATATGATGAAAAGAGACTCTATATCTTCCAAGATTATTCCTCAGAGGTTGCCAAGAAAAGGAAAGACTTTGCCCCATTGTGCAGCTCCCTGCATAAAGAAAAACGCCAAGCCGTCTTGCTATTTCCGGCACGTCTGAAACTACATACTCCGCAAAGATTCAAATTTTTTGATTCACCCAAGGAGGCGCAAGACTTCTTAGATCAGGAAAGAAATGTGCCTGACTGTCCTTCTCCAATCCGAAGAGACACCCCGGGTTGATCCGCCTGATATCTTAGCTGCCTAACTTCAGGCCGCTTACCCTGGGTACTGAGTCTGTACCATGGACTTTTCTTTTGAGGAACTCACCAAGATCCCAAAATGGATAGGTATTGTATTGCAGTGTTCAGGACTACTGTTCTTAATGTCCTGATTGTTATTTGCAGATTTGTTTTATTTTTGTTGTTTTTGATGTGTATGCTATTGCAATGCTATTGTGTCTCTCAAATACCACTAGGTATCAATGCTAACTCTTATCGAGTGTTTCTCTTCCCCCTCCCTGTTATAGCAACTCTTACAAGGATGATGTATCTGATACTGATGTGTCCATATCTTAACACCCTGAAACTGTTTTTTATTGCACTGTTCAGGACTACTATTCCTGGTGTCCTGATTGTTATTTGTAGATTTGTTTTATTCCTGATGTTTTGATGTATGTGTTATTGCTATGTATCTCCTAAACACCACTTGATACAAGTGCTAAATGTGATCGAGTATCTCTCCTCCCCCCCCCTGTTATAGCAACTTTTGTAGGGATGATGTACCTGATACTGATGTGCCCATATCTTTATGCCCTGAAATTGTCTCTGACATATACCTCATTGTTATGGGTCCTACATGTACCACTCTACACGAATGCTGAACTGTCTTACTTGGGGCTGATGTGTCTATGCCTAAATGTCTTGAAATTGTTATTGATGTATACCTTACTGTCAGGGGTCCCCCATACACCACTTAAAACGAAAGATGAGCTATGTCAACTATGCCCCCCCCCCCCCCTCTGCCATAACAAATGTCATAGACACGGTCTGTGTAGGGCTGACACACTTATGCTCTTTTAGGTTAGGAAGTAGGGTGCTAATAACTGACCTGAAGGATTGTCAACATGTCTCCCCATTAGACTTTAAATGTCCATAAAAATAGCTTCGTGGAACGTAGGAGGAATCAATTCCCCTATCAAAAGAAAAACTATATTAACCCATTTGAAAAAATCACAGGCTCATATCATGCTACTCCAAGAAACCCATCTGACAGTGGTAGAACATGATAAACTGAAAGTTAAGTGGGTCTCGAAGGTTCTTAGTGCCCCTTACAATAGTTCGAGTAGAGGGGTCGCCCTTCTAATACGACAGGGACTGGACTATGAGTTAGGGGATGTAATAGCGGATCCGGAGGGCAGGTTCCTTATTGTTAAAGTTAAATGGAAGGGAGACTGGTACACCTTATGCAAGGTGTATGGCCCAAACCACAGAGCACCCTCATTCTGGAATTCATTAACCTCCTTGCTGGTCCAACATTTAGACACTAAGCTTATCCTAGCGGGTGACTTTAACCTTACGCCAAACCCAGTTCTAGATAGATTCAGAGACCCAACTAGCCCCAGATTACCTCAGAAAAAGAGAGCCATGACAGCCTACCCTGTTAAGGTGTTTAACACTCTATACAACACTCTGGGGCTCCAAGATATATGGATGAGACATAACCCTGCATGCAGGGACTATACTTGTGCCTCGCGCGCGCATAATTCTCTATCGCGCATAGACCTTTTCCTCACCTCCTCCTCAATAGAATTTCTGATCACGGAAACCAAAATTGCCAATGTCACTGTTTCTGACCATGCACCTATTTATCTATCTCTTGCACCAACACCCCCCCCCCCCCCCGACAAATAAGAGACTATTCAGGTTCCCAACCCATCTTATAAAATCTCCTGACTTTGTAATGTACCTAACAAGACAATGGGATGACTTTCTAGTTAATAATGGAGAACACTTGTCAACTCCGAACCTATTCTGGGACATGGCTAAAGCGGTCCTCAGAGGGGACATTATCCCTTATTTAACCAAACAAAAAGGCTCCAAAATAGCAAGGACGAACACTATAACACCCAGCTAACTGACGCATATACTAAGTATTGCCAGGCCCCTACTGCACAGACTAGATCTTCTTACTTTGCGGCAAAGAAGGAGAGGGACACATTTCTGCTACAGAATACCATACGCAGAGACAATAGCAATCAGGGTTTTTATTTAAGGCATGGTAATAGGTCGGGCAGATTCTTGGCCTTGTTAATCAAAATCAAACATGCTAACAGGGAGGTACCGGTGATTACAACCCAGAACCACTTAACTAGTGATAGGACTGTTATAATCTCAGAGTTCACAAAATATTACACCACCCTATATCAGTCACACCCACCTCAGTTAGATGCCCAAAGTAAATTCTGGGAGGGACTAGTCCTTCCAAAAATCTCCAAGGAGCAACTTGACACCCTGAATGCCACCATAACCCCGCAAGAAGTAGCCCATACTATAAAATCTCTTGCCCTCGGGAAATCACCTGGTCCGGATGGGCTCCCAACCGAATTTTACAGGATGCTCTTGGACCAAACTGTCCCAGTGCTCACCAATCTATTTACCCACTATTTCACAGGCCAGGGTACCCCAGCGGCCAGCTTCTCGGCAGCTAACATTACAGTGATACATAAAGAAGGTAAAGACCCCACTAACCCTGCGTCATATAGACCGATATCCCTTTTAAACGTTAACTACAAAATTCTAACTAAGCTCCTGGCTAACCGTTTAAAACATATACTCTCTTACGTCCTACACCCAGATCAGACAGGCTTCACCCCTAAACGCTCCTCTGTCACGAACATCCGTAAGGTCCTCCATGCAGTGTCCCACCACTGGCTGGCTAGGCAGGAGGGGACTCTCTCGTCTCTCCCGGAGGCCTTCCTGCTATCCTTGGATGCAGAGAAGGCCTTTGATAGGGTGGAGTGGGCACATCTCTTTCACTCCATGGAAACTTTCGGTATCTCAGGCCGATTCACTGCCTTCCTCAAAGATATATATTCGAGCCCCGTAGCATATCTTATGGTCAATGGCCTTCATTCTCCCCGATTCCATTGCACAGGGGAACCCGTCAGGGTTGCCCCCTTTCTCCTCTTCTTTTTAATCTGGCGCTGGAGCCATTGGCAGCTCGCCTTAGAGACATCTTTCCGGGTATCTGTATTAACTGTCATAGACTCCAGATGTCTTTGTATGCGGATGATATGCTACTTTTTATTTCAGACCCCCAACTGCATGTCCCTAATATTTTAAGTATCATTGAGCTGTTTGGACAATTCTCGGGATATAAAATTAATATCTCGAAATCAGAAATATTATGGCTAAATTGTAAGTCTCCTGCCCACAGGGACTTATATCCCTTTCAAGCGGTAGACTCACACTTAACCTATTTGGGTGTTCACATCTCAAACCCACGACAATGGTATTCCCATAATTTTTCCCCGCTGGTTAGACAAATCAAGCAAGAGCTGACCACTTGGCAAAAGTTGCCGCTGTCCTTAATGGGCAGAGTCCACGTCATCAAGATGATGATTCTCCCCAAACTTCTGTACCCCTTACAGATGCTCCCCATACTGCTTAGACGGAAAGACCTGGCCTATTTGAATGCTTTGGTCCGAACCTCACTCTGGAAGGGTGGTAAACCGCGCATTGGAATTCATAAACTGTACCTCCCCTATTCGAGGGGGGGACTAGGCTTGCCAAACTTCTTATATTACAACTGGGCCTCTTTGGCAAAACTGGCACTAGACTGGAAGCTTAATACGCAACATTTCTCTGATGCTCACTTGGAGCAAGCCTCGCTGCCTCAGCTATCACCTGTCTTTCTGCCTCATGCCGCCCTATCCGAGCTGCCGGTGAGCGTACAGCATCATCCGATGTTTAGAGATGTGCTTTTGGGCTGCAGAGCCTTGGCCAAAGCTCTGGCCTGGGATCCTACCCACACAAAATATCTACCTATTGTTGGAAACTCGAGATTCCAACCTGGTGTGCTGTACTCCATCTTTAGCACTTGGAGAGACCGGGGCATAGACAATATTGACAAACTACTAGATTGTGCAACTAAGTCCGTCCTTCCTTTCGATGCTGTCTGCAGGCAATACCTAATTCCCTATACCAACAGATTCGCCTATTTTCAAGCCTGACACTACATTAGTCATATATTGCATAATTGCAAATCGTTTTGGTTACCCTCGCCCCTGACCCGCACTATTGCACACTTTCAGGCACATGACTTTGCAATTTTACCCATCTATCAGGAATTATTAAATATTAAGGCCTCTGTTATGCTCACCGCTCACCCCTTTAACAATTGGCATAGGAGACTGCTCGGCCTATCCTCAGGGAAAACTATATTAGAGAGCCTCACTCTCACCTGGACGGCGACACTAGCGGCTGACCTTAGAGAGTCGCAGATAAGAGTCATATATCAAGACTACATCACCCCTAGGAGACTGAGTAAATGGAGAACGCACTTCTCAAATGTCTGTGGTAAGTGTTCTTACCCAAACCCAGACTTCTTACATTACATTTGGTACTGTCCCAAGGTTCGCAAATTCTGGCATCAGGTTTCATTTTGGCTTTCCACAATCATAAAAACTCCTATTGCACTTACGCCTCTGCAGATATTATTTCTAAACCAATTGCCAGCTCCAACACACGATAAAAAGCACCTCATAAATATCATATTACCAGCCAGGAAATGTATTTTTAAAAAATGGCTTCAGAACACAGCACCATCTATTAGCTTTTTGAAACAGCTGCTATTGAAAATGCTGTTGTTTGAACAATATGACACTTTATATGATGTTGGGGAGAGAATAGCTCGCTTTATTAGGAAATGGAGACTCTTTCTAGAGACTTTAGATACCCCGACCCTAAGACAGATACTCTACCCATTCAAAAATACCATATACATGCTAGAGGCAAACCTTAGAGGCGAGTGGAATATCTGGTAGAGGGGGGGGGGGACAAGAGGCAGATGGGGATGGAGAGTTGGCTTCTCCCTCTCTTCTAAGCTGACTTGGCATCCTTAAAACTAGACCTATTGTTCGACATGACACATGGCACTGTTTGTTTTGATGTTCGTTTACTCTTCTTATCTTGCAGAATATTGTAAAAAGTGTTACCCTGGGACCTTTGTTAGACCCAGGTTTTCTGTTGTTTCGAAGGTTTTATGTAATAATTAAAAAAAAGTGACACAATGGGTACCAATGTTACTAACTGCACCCGTAAAGGGAAACGCCCTTCAGGGCCTTTATCTGACTGAACATATTTCATGTACCTTTGTAACTATGTAATTGAATTAAGATGAATATGTTGGTTGGAACATACTGTTATGTACCTGATGCTGAATAAAATAAAAGTTTTAAAAAAAAAATGACATGCCCTATCTGAATCATGAAATTTTTTTGGACTAGACTGTCCCATTAAGGATCGTATTAGAGAGCACCTGTTGTCTCTTGACGAGGACATCCCTAGGACACCGGTAGCTAGATATTTCTGCTCCCATGGCACCCACATAAAACGTCATTTTTTAATTTGTAGGTATAGATCATGTAAGGAAGGATATTAGAGGAGGAGATAGAATAGGTAAACTATTGAGACAAGAAGCGTTCTGGATTTTTACCTTACAAACAAAACATCCCAGGGGCATAAATAAGAGACAAGATTTAGACCTATTCATTGATTAGGTTCTCTGACTTCCCATTGCCCCTTTATTTTTCCCCTCCATTCTTTATTGTAATCAATATTAGTGTTACTATTTTCCACCCTCTTCTCACTCCCTATTTGAAGTAGTTCTTACCTTTTATGTTCAGTAGCTATGCAACTTCAGTTATGTAGGTACTTTCATTTCTTATCATATTTTACAGCATCACACGTTATTATCATATTGTGTTTTCTTATCATACATATGTGAATGTCTTTTGTTTTCCCTTTTTTTAGTTTTATGTATTTCAGTGTTCTTTTTAGATAGTTCTTATCTACACATGCTCTAGAATGTATATATTTTATATTTTCTTTTATCTTTATTCTTAATTGTCATCCGTATCAATTATTATTATTATTATTATTATTTGGGTTGCATATACATACACTTGTATTTATTACTTCAAGCATTTAACCCAATAAGTATTCATTTAATTACATTTAGTGCAACATATCTATACACCGGAATATATTTTAATGTTTAGTTCTTTTTACCTAGAGTTAATCTAGCAATATAAAGTATGTTGCATTTATACATAAGTCAGCATGAATAGATTTTCCTTAGCACCTATATTTGTTTTCACTTTAACTTTTTTTTTTTTATAATAATTTTTATTGGTTTTCAATACAATGGTAACATTTTTGAATTTGACAGGTTGATATACAATAAATGCATAAACTGAGTCATCTCATCATTAAAGAAGAGATTCTTTGTTATTATGTTATTGATACCTCAATTGAGTTCATATCGTATTCTCTTTATAGTCTTGAGTTTCGAAAGTCTCAAAGCAACAAGTGCACCCGGGTTGTTGTCACAATCCATTACGTTTTCTACAGAGCTTTCATATAGATTGATGAAACCATATAAAACTGAGTAACAATAACAAATTAACAATAACTTTGGTCAAATAAGTAGAATACATTGCAAGATTTAGCATGACTAACTTATAGTTAACAGTGTGGCATGCTCAGAGTTGAAGTAAAATGTAGAATTTAATCATAGTATGCCTCCCAGCTCTAGTGGTTTATCACTTCCGTCTATACCAGTGTGTATACATTCGCTCATTACCTTTTAAACGTTTATGTCGTCTGTATCTGTCGATTTATTTATTTATTGTTTCCCAGTAAAATTTCATATCCAGGAACATAGCTAATTGGTGTCTTTTGTAATAACCGTATTGTTCTAGGGGCAGGGTCTCAGAAATTCTCGAAAACCATTGTTGTTTAATGGGGATGTGGGATGATTTCCAATTTAAAGCTATTAGTGACCTAGCACTGTTGAGGCATGTTTGTAATAAATTTTGGCGAATTTTGCATCTACAATTTGAGGGGTGGTTTAATAATGCCGTTACAGTTGTGAGTACGAATTCTGTACCACCTATTTCCTGTAGTATCTGTTCAACTAACTTCCAGAATGGAACAATTTTGGGACAACTCCACCAAATATGTGCCATGGTTCCCGTTTCTCCGCAACCTCTCCAACATAGTGTTGTGGACGCGGGGTATATTCTATGAAGCCTATGCGGTGTTAGGTACCATTGCATCAAGATTTTAAAATTAATTTCTATTAACTTAGTGGATGTTGATGATTTAGAAGTGTTTTTAAAGATTTTTTTCCAGGCTTCTTCATCTAATTGAATGTCTAGGTCTTGCTGCCAATGAGACGTGAATGCCGGCAAACAAGCCGGTGTGGCTCTTTCCAATGCTTTCATGGCAATAGAGAGGGTTCCTTAGATGGGTGTTGTCATAAGGCATACATTTTCAAAGTTGGTAGGGGGCCTAGTTAAATCTTTACGATAGTGGATATTGTGTAGGAAGTGTGTAAGTTGGGAATATTTTAACCATGATGCAAAGGCACCATTCATTATATTTATCATATTCTGTTTGGACTTAAGTACTTGATTATCTAATAAATTAATGATTGGTATTGAGTCTGGTAATTCCCATGTGACTCTAGTATTCTGCAGAGGTTCATACCCTCCTGTGAGTTCCATGTTAGGCGAGATTGGGGTAAGTGGGGAGTATATTGAGGATAGCATCGGGTGTTTTTGGACTAGGTAATCCCACATCTCAAATATATGCTTATAGAAGTAAGAGGTGTGGCAGACTGTGGTTCTAAGGCTTTTACTAATCCAACATATGGAGCCTGGTTTTGGGGCCCTAATAATTTGAGAATCTAGAGATACCCAGGCTTTAGCATCTTTTTTCAGATGCCAATCTAGTATGTGTTGCAAAATTGTTGAGTGATAATAGGATTCAATTTTCGGAACACCCAAACCGCCTTCTCTGATTGATCTATGCATTGTGGCCGCATTAATACGTGGCTTAGTCTTGCCCCAAATGAAGGAATGTATGCTTCTTTGTAAGAGTGTGAGGAATATCTTAGGTAGGGTGATGGGAACTGTTTGGATGATATACATTATCTTTGGGAGAATCAACATTTTCAGTTCATTTACTTGGGGTGTATGCCAGAGGATCGGCGGTGCGCCCCCCCAGACAGAGGCAAAAACAGAGAGTAAAAATAGAAGTCACCGGAAGTGACATCAGATTGGAGTTTTCAAGGAATTGGAGTTCTCGATTGGTTTGGCTCTATAGACACACCTCTCACTGAAGCTGTATCCCTTGTCTCCAGTCTTCCCTCCACCAGAACTAACTACCTAGTGCTCTTCAGTTAGTTGCTCCACTAACCTACCCTTCTCTACCAGAATGGACTTTAGCTCCTCCCACAAACCGAACCGCAACTCGTGGTCAAACCTCTTTCAGCTGATTCTCCTTGCAGGATCTAAGACACCGGTGTCGAACGCTATAGCTCTCTGACACTGTTGACATGTACCTTTCTCCTTCAATATACAATTACCAGATGTTATCCACATTACTCTGTATATTTGACTTTCTTGCTACAGTTGAAACTCCTGTGAAACCAGCCACACAAGCACTACACTATGCATCTTCTTACAGCTCCTGCACACATTCAGTTTGTCTCACTGAAAATGTATTTAACCTAAACCAGTAGTTCTTACTTGTTGCTTTCAGTTCTGGTTAGATTTACACTTCTCATATTTTTTTTTTTTAAGAATTCTTGTGTACTCTGCTACCTATCACTGAGACATCCACATTGACTCAGCATAATATAGCAGATAAAAGCAAATTGCTACATAGTAGCTACCGTATTGACAGTTTGATTACTGGTTGCTCCCACATAGCTACATTTCATACTTCTTTTTCTGATAGTTATATAATAACTACCTTATTCTTTTACCCTGCATACATCCACTAACCTCAGCATATTACATTTACATGCAGAACTCTTATTAGCGAGATTATCAGCTCTCAAGCTAAATTTGCCTTTCTACAATTCTTTGTTGGGACTTGCAGTAGTGATGTGAGGTATTATACAATGTCGCCAGACCAGTTCTGCTTTTAACAAAGGAAAACTTTCTTGAAGCATATCAGTCTGATTCCGCCAAGTAAGGTCAGTCCAACACTGAAATACCCGGCAATTCTCCTTTGAACAAGGAACATGACAACCCAAGAAGATCATTTTGGTCTCCTATTGGCCTCATCAGTGAGGTGCAACCATATTCCTCCAAGCTTCACTGGGCAAGGAGTCCACGTCTGGTTTCCCCTATCAGCCTTAGGGAGACCTCCCCAGGGTCATTATTGAAATGCATACAAATGCCTATGTTTTGTATATGTAATATGACCCTGGGGATAGTTTCCCCAGGGGCGATGGGGGAAACCAGAGGTGTACTCCTTGCCCAATGTGCTTAAAGGGATATGGCTGCACCTCACTGACGCGGCCGAAACGATCGCCTGGGGTTGCCATTTTCCTTGTTCAGAGAAGAATTGCCTGGTATTTTGGTGCTGGACTGACCATGTCGAAGGGATCAGACTGATATACTAAAGGAAAGTTTTACTCTGTGAAAAGCACAATTGGGCAGAAAGAAGCTTCTTGGAAAAAAAGATTAAACTTCTTTCGCTATAAATCCAATAGCAGAGACCAGCACCACAGATGAACACTAGTTCCCTACAAAGTAGAAAAAAGATATTTAGAACAGTGAAAACAATAACTGTGGGCATCCCTATCATTTCCCTATCATTTTTTAAACGATCTTTTCTATATATATAATAGGATATAATTATCTCAAACATTTGACCTGCCCTTTAAGGCGCCCACAGTATTTGTTTTCACTGTTCCAGAAAGAAGCTACTCCCAGGTGGAAACCGGGCCATAGAACAAGCAATTAAGCTGCTGTTCATTCCTGGCAGATTGCTTCTCTTTCTGTTTTGCCTATGTAATATGACCATGGGGATAGATTCCTCAAGGGTGATGGGGGAAACCAGATGTGGACTCCTTGCCCAATGTGCTTAGAGGGATATAGCTGCACCACAATGACGAAGCCAAGAAAAGGCTGAAACAATTGTCTGGGGTTGCCGTTTTCCTTGTTCAGAGGAGAATTGCCTGGTATTTCGGGGCTGGACTGACCATGTTGGCGGGATCAGACTGATATACTACATGAAAGTTTTCCTCTGTTAAAAGCACAATTGGACAGAAAGAAGCTACTCCCAGGTGGTAACTGGGCCATAGAACATGCTATTGAGCTGCTGTTCGTTCCTGGCAGACTGCTCCTCTTTCTGTTTTGCATATGTAATATGATCCTGGGGATAGTTTCTCTAAGAGTGATGGGGGAAACCAGATGTGGACTCCTTGCCTAATGTGCTTAGAGCAATATGGCTGCACCTCACTGACGAGGCCCAGAGAAGGCCAAAACAATCATCTGGGGTTGCCGTTTTCCTTGTTCAGAGGAGAATTGCCTGGTATTTCGGGGCTGGACTGACCAAGCTATTGAGCTGCTGTTTGTTCCTGGCCAACTGCTTCTCTTTCTGTTTTTCACAAATAAACAAGGTCCCTCTGGCTAGCAAAAGGTATGGATAACTAGAGAGAGTCACAAGTGAACTGGCTTCCATAGAAGGTAATGAAGCCTTCTGGAATGCAGAATCTCACAGTGGACCAACAATGTGACAGAAATATTTTTTTGTAGCTCATGCAAGTCAAATTATGCTGTTTTCAGTGTAATTTACCTTGTATTCATTTTTTGTTTTGAAAACATGTCTTTTACATTTGGTTTAACAGGCACATTGCATATTTGTTTATATATATATATATATTTTATTAGGTTTTCATGTTACATATATTTGTGATATAAAGACAACAAACAGAATATTTGCAGATTATACATATGTAAAAAATTACAAAACAATGGTAAATACAGTAAGACTAGAAGCATTTGGTTAGATATCGTGGGTATATTCTCTGCGATCTTGATATATCATATGTCTTTTCAATCCATTGGATCATATCAGTCCAAAAAAATAGAATATGACAATGACTGGAATCATTAAGTAGATCTAACCTACAAGGTTTACGTTTTTGTAAATCTGAGCATAATAATTTATATTGTGACACTTTTATATCACGAAAATGTTTATGTTGATAAGGTAAGTAATAGAGAAGTAAGGATATAGGGTTGTATAAAGGAGATAAGCTGTGAATGATCCCTCACTATGTCTGAATCTTCGAGAGTAATTCAGTCTAAAGGGAAACATAAATAAAAGATATAAATATATATATATGTATAGAAAGGATATAAAAGTATATTAAAGAGAAGAATGTTGGTACAGTCTAAATGGTCATTGGACGAAGTAGAGAAGGAAAAAAAAATAAGGAAGGAGATGAGGGGGTTAAAGAAAATTGACAGAATAAGAAGATTCTGAAAGGATGTCACTTGACTATTGAAGCTTATGTACTTTAAATAGATATGTATATTGTCGCTGGCTGACCCTGGGAACCCTCCCACTGCATTGCCTCCAGGTCTTCCAACATAAGCAATGAAAAGATCTATTTTGCGTGAGTCGGCAAAGAGACCGCTTTCCATAGTTTCCAGGTATTCCAATGTAGTTATCACTTGACCCTATTTGGGGCACTGATATTTATACCAGTTCCTGGCAATGACCACTTTAACAGCCATAAATATATATAAATATATATATGTGCATAAGTTCATGACGTGTTTAGGGGTTGAATCTGGGAAAAAGTGAAATAGTCCCATATGGGAATTGACTGATCCAATGACTCAGTTTGGAGCAAAAGAAAAAGGCCAGGGACCACAATCTATGGATTTTGGGACATTCCCACCACATATGTAAAGGAGTACCAACTCTACCACAGCTTCAACAGCACAGTGGTTAATATACACTTGAAATTTGGAAAAGGCGGAATGGAATTAAATGCCATTGAGTATGTATTTTGAAGAAGAGTTACAAAATTGTTATACTATGGATTGTTTGCTTGGTTGTATTGATAGCCTTAGTTCACACCTCCATGGGGGCTTCAAAATGAAGCGTTGTCCACCATTGATGAATTTAAGCAAATTTTTAAAAAATGGGAAATTGCAGCACATCTCTGTAACAAGAAAAAGAGATTTTGAAGTTGGTGTACCTATAATCCATCCTGTTTGTTGTCGAATTGGGGAGTGAAGAAAACCCCAGGAATTTAGAAAACATTTTAGTCTGTGAAAATCGAATTGTAGTAGGGGGTTGTTGGGAATATTGTCTAGAATTGAGATAGGGTATACATAGAGCTTTGTGAGAAATGATCACTTATGGTTTCCACTCCTATTTCCATCCATAAGTTGGGGTGGGAATCATAAAGTGCAACTAGTAGTCCTCTAATGGAATGAATTGTAGAAGGGTGTGGTAAAACACCAAGCAAAGTCGAATTTTGTCCCAAAATTTAAGGTTAGAGGCAGCAATAAAGTTCTCTGCTAAGTTGTGTTTCATGGAGTGTTTAGGTATCCATATCAACTCCTTAAGCGGTATGTAAACAGATATAAAGGATTGCTCCAAGATTGCCCATTTACTTGTATGAGCGGGTGGAACCCATGACAAGATGTGTGCTAACCGGGAGGCATGGTAATATGCGGCATATAATATGATTTTCATGGCAACTCTAGGTTGCTTTATTTTCCATATGAATGCGTTGCACGCAGATTGGAAATGGGTTATTAATGCTTGGGAACCGAGGCGGCGTACTGGGAGGGGTAAACATCTAAATAAATATGTAAGTTTTAGGTAATAAGTTAATTTTAATAGACGCAAACCTGCCCCAAAACGAAAGGTTGGGGAAGACCCATTTGGACAAGCTTTGTTTAAATTTGCATACTAGAAGGTGAAAATTAGCAGAGATAATAGTATGAAGGTCATGGGAGAGAATAACTCCTAGATATTGAGTTGAGTAGAGGACCAGGTGAAAGGAAATTGGTGCTGCAACTCTGTGAAGGTGGCGTGTGGGATATTAATAAGAGCGTAGGCCTCAGTTTTCGTGAAGTTGAGTTTGTAGAAACTAATGGAACTGAATATATTTAATAGAGAAAACCACGCTGGCATAGAAGAGCATGGATTAGAAAGGCAAACAGTAAGGTCATCTGCGAACAACGCCACTTTATGGACGGAATTATGGAGGGAGATTCCCCCAATCAATGAGGAGTAATGGATTGCCTCTGCCAAAGGTTCCATTACTAGTATGAAAAGTAAGGGAGAGAGGGGGCCCCCCTGACAAGTGCCATTAGTGATTTGAAAAGAGGAGCAAGAGAAACCTAGACCTCTAACTACCGCTGAAGGATATGAATATAAACCCAGGACTTTGTATATTAAAGTGTGGGAAAAAACTAATTTATGAAGGACTTCCGTTATGTGCGACCAGTTGACTCAGTCAAACGCTTTCTCAATATCTAAATACAACAAGGTAAATGTGTGCTAAATGGAACCACAGCAGGCAAACAAGAATTGAGGTGTACCATTTTTGTTCTAATATATGCTTTTTTTGATTTTAGATATTTATTTTAGATATTAATTTTAATTCAGATATTTAATTCAATGTAGATATTAAATATGTTATTGTTTTATGAATGCTCCTTATCTATATATGTTCTATTAATTACATGTTCAAAATAAAGTTGTTGTTTTTTAATGGACGTCCCTTTAAGGACATGATTTAAAAGGACTTTATGTGACTGAACTTACTGAGCTTGATAAAGATATTGAAATGTGCTGCTCAATTCTTTGAGACTTCCATAGTGGAGCAAACCCGAAAGACCTCTGGTACTGTTTAGGAGTCTGTTTGTGGAGAGCCTGCCAGCTTATTGGTAACGTAGAAGATAAAGGTAGGCCCAGCACTCACTCCAAATTAGGGTGCACGCTGCAGGGGTCTCTGCACCAACCCCAAAGTAGACAATGTAGAAGCAAAGAGCAGCAGCACCACAGTTTAAAGTTTTTCAACTGCTTTTAATGAAGAAACATTCAAAAGGACAACGACGTTTCGGTCATCAACTGACCTTAATCATGTTGTATGAGAGAAGTAACTAAACACACTCCTTAAATAGCTATAAGGGGAGGGGTTACAATTACCTGTATAGGTGTGTGGACTTATAGGTAACACTTTCATGTACAATTCAAAATACAATTCTCAAGCTCCCTCTAGTGGGCAAAGATACTTCAATTTAAACTTCTATAGTGACCTGTAAGACACAATATAAATATATACATTACTAAAACATCTATATACAAGATGAATATGTTGCATAAGGAATATATATTATCACCTTATTTTTAACAACCTAATCAAATCCTTATATCTAAGAGTACAATTCATTTGTTGGAAAATCTTATTCATAATGTTACTTGCCAGTCTATTTTACTTACAGTTGATTTCTTGCAGCGTGACCTTGATGTGCAGAAAGAGGAGCTATTACGCCTGGAGACAGCCTTGAGAGCAATGATGTCCGTTGATGATATGGACAAATTACTACAGTCGGTGAATACCAACATTGCGGAGATGAAGAAAGTCATTGAGGCACGGAAACGCCAAAAGTTCCAGAGGGACGAAGATGATTACCGCAATGGTATGGTGTACAGATGGGCATCAGATCCAACCCACGACGATAGGAGGTGACAGGGATCGTCCAATTGGAGACGGCAATGTCGAATGCGCGACACGGGCGCATCACTTACGTCATCTACCAGCGACACGTCAGGGGACTCCGAAGGAGACACAGGGGCGGGCGGAAACACCGCCTGAAAAACTACGGACACCAGCATCAAGGAAGCCAGACCACAGAGGATGACACGGAACAAGAGCAAGCGGACCTAATGGTGAATATCTCCGCACACACCTTAACAGACACAGAGAAACAGGTAGTCAACAAAGGACTGTCATTCTGTCCCATATCAAAATGTGACTTTTTTCAGTTACAGAAGGAATTACATACTCTGTTTCGCAACATTAAATTAAAGACATACTTTGGACAATTACAGACAGTCCAAGGACGCAATATAAGTGCGGATATTGAATACGATAACAATTTATTGTCTTTAAAAAATTTGGGTCTCAGAGTTAAAAGCAATTTTAATCCCCATGTACACAATACCAGTATAGACACATTTATACAACTTTTTCTCAGGGATATTGATATACTGAGACATAAACAGATAGTCACAGATAGGGATAAGAAAGCCTTACAGAGTAATTTCACTGGATTAGAAAATAGTGCATTACTGAGTTTGAAGAACAACAGTAATATTATTTGTAAGCCAGCGGACAAGGGCGGAGCTGCCGTCATTCTTGATAGGGAGTATTATATTCAAGAAATCAGGGACCAACTACAAGATAGAGCAGTGTATAAGCCACTCAATAGAGATCCAACTTTTGAGGTACAACGTGAGTTGGTTAAATACATCAATAAGGCAATGTGTAATGGGGTGATAACTGATAAGGAACAGAAATTTCTATTGATTGAGGAGTTTGTTACACCTGTATTGTATACACTGCCAAAAATACACAAGAATAGAGATACTCCCCCTGGCCGCCCAATAGTGGCAAGCACTAATTCTATCATGACTAATGTCTCTAAATATCTTGATAGGCTACTTAGACCTTTGGCTATGGAATCTATGTCCTATATTAAGGACACTGGTGATTTTCTGGTGAAACTAGAGGAATTAAGTGTGCATAGTGAGAAATTCATCCTTTTTACCCTCAATGTAAATAGTCTTTATACATCTATCACCCACACTAGTGGTTTGGGGGCCATTAGACAGGCCATCCAAAGTAATGACAAATTTTCTAACATCCAATGTGAATTCATTCTAGGATTACTACAATTTATCCTCTACTGCAATTTCTTTCTTTTTCAAGACCAGTTTTACCTACAATGTCAAGGTACTGCAATGGGGTCTAATGTCGCCCCCACATATGCCAACATCTTTATGAATGTATATGAGGAGAGGTTTGTATACACTAGTAGGTTGTTTCAACAATATGGACTGTGTTGGTTCAGATATATAGATGATGTTTTTGGCATGTGGGGGGGCGACATTGACTCCCTGCAGGAATTTGTGGCTGATTTGAATGTGTCTACCAGACATATCAAATTTAAATTAACCTGGAGTGAGGAGTCAGTGGCTTTCCTGGATACGAAGGTTATTAAGGATGGGAGGGTGTTAAAAATTGATCTATATAGAAAAGAGAGTGATAGAAATAGCCTACTTAGGTATGAAAGTGCTCACCCCCCCCCCCACACACCTTATCAAAAGCCTTCCTAGGAGTCAACTCCTTAGGGTTAAGAAAATTGTCTCAGATGATGACATTGCACAGACCAGATTAATGGAAATGGGCAAACTATTTATGGAGAGAGGTTTTTCCAAACAACTTATTCAGCAACAAATAGAAGAAGTCAGCAAAATTCCCAGACATTCTATCCTGAGTGGGTATAAATCAAAGCAGAAACAAGATAATAACCGTATGGTCTTTGTCTCACAATACAACCCCCTTAGCAGGAATATCAACAGTATTATTAGAAAACATTGGTCTATTATTAAAGATCTTAATCCCTGAATTAAAGAATTTGAATTACCACCAATGCCAGCGTACAAAAGGTGTAAGAATTTGAGAGATAAGTTAGTAAGAGCAGACTTAGGTTCTGGAAAGAAACAGATGCAGACATATATATCTACACCTAAATTTGGATGTTTCCCTTGCTTAGGGTGCTGTAATTGTAATAGCATGATAAAAGGTGATTGTTTTTTGCATCCCCTAACCGGCAAGAAATATAATATCCCTGGTTACTTTACATGTAACTCGGAGTATGTGATTTATTTAATTAAATGTCCATGCTCAAAAATCTACATAGGTGAATCTACATGTAGAGTTAGGGATAGAATTGTTGAGCACAAATCTAACATACCATGTGGGAATAGGGATGCTCCAGTGTCCAATCATTTCTTGCAGGCAGGTCTCACAATTGAGATTCCAGGTCATTGAACAAATTAGGAGACCTAGGAGAGGTGGAGACAGACAGTCTATGCTTAGGAGTAGAGAGACATTTTGGATCTACACATTGCAAACACTTACCTCCTTAGGAATGAATAAGGAAATAGACTGGCAAGTAACATTATGAATAAGATTTTCCAACAAATGAATTTGATAAGGTTGTTAAAAATAAGGTGATAATATATATTCCTTATGCAACATATCCATCTTGTATATAGATGTTTTAGTAATGTATATATTTATATTGTGTCTTACAGGTCACTATAGAAGTTTAAATTGAAGTATCTTTGCCCACTAGAGGGAGCTTGAAAATTGTATTTTGAATTGTACATGAAAGTGTTACCTATAAGGCCACACACCTATACAGGTAATTGTAACCCCTCCCCTTATAGCTATTTAAGGAGTGTGTTTAGTTACTTCTCTCATACAACATGATTAAGGTCAGTTGATGACCGAAACGTTGTTGTCCTTTTGAATGTTTCTTCATTAAAAGCAGTTGAAAAACTTTAAACTGTGGTGCTGCTGCTCTTTGCTTCTACAGCTTATTGATAACACCAGGACCTGCAAAGAAATCACTGCGAGATAGCAGCAATTATCTAAGCTGAGGATGTCAAAAGCTTTGAGTAACAGCACACCGGTAGTGAGGTTACATGAACAGAACATCCTGTTGACAGTTTCAGGCGAATCTGCTTACTTTCATCTGAGTACGGATATGCTAATATTTCATATTCTGTGACACTGCCAAATGAGTTTTCCTTCTTCTCTGATTTACAGGGAAACGGCTCACAGTGGATTACCAATTACTCCAAGATCGTTGTTTGAGCTGGAGCCAAATGTTATTTTGTGTACTTGTAAGGAAGTTGAACACACGTAAGTGCAAATGTGTATACATATACCTACACATATCTACCAGTCACATGTGGAAAGACAATGTCAACAACACTCTGATAGGCTGATTATTGGAGAAGGGAAACATGTGAAACAAAAACTATGAACTTTTCATGTGATAATTTGGCTAATGTTATCAGGAGGCTAGACTGATCATATTATATAATAAGTGGGTATAGGCAGTCCGCATTCATAGGTGAGGGTTCATTGTGACTACGCTCATATTTGGCTGTAATGTGAGCAACATCTAGACACAACATTTAGAACTCTACTCCACTATCTCGGCTGCTGACAGCGGAGCAGTATCTTTTGCGATTAAAGCCCTACTTCACATTATGATATAGCCCATGCATAGTCAAAGTATATGTCACGGTTAAAACTTGAAGTTCAGCATCAGAGGTTATCCCTAATTAATAGTGTATAGAACTATTTAGGCAGAAAAGAACCCCAGTATGGGATACACTAAACCAAATTGCTACCCTTGAAACCCAACACAAACAGAACCTTGAAGATGATCTGATTAGTAGTGAGCATCTAAAAAAAAGACAAGATATGAATACACAATTACTGCATGTATATAAACAAAACACTTTATACCTTAATCCAAGAACGATCCACTGTGGTAAATTCGTAAAAAGTTTATTGTGTGTAAGGTGAGTAGCAAATCATACACCACCAACCAGTTAGGAAACACAGGATGTGTTGCTGTTGATACATTGTAGATCCTGTAGCAGTTGTTGCAGTCTGATATCGTACATTACGCTACTGGGTGTTGCTTATCACTGCTTGGACTCAAGTTGAGTTTACTGTAAGGTGGACTTATGATACTGTTTGCAACGGCAAGAGTTGTCTCCTTTTCTAGGCAGTGACATTATATGAGCAAGCGTTTTATGCCTTAGACAAATTTATTTTGATAGTGAAAATAAAAGTAGAAGATTCTAAGCCAGGAAACTACGTAGGCAAAACTAACAAAACATATATTATATCAATAAAAAATGCAAAAGGGCTTTAATGTTATAATACTTCCTCGATAGCTACAGCTTTTAGGGATTATTTTGAGGACCTATATAATTTGAAAGACACTGATCCCATAGCCTCTTCCCAAGCAAAAAATATACAAAATCATACCTCAAGATATTTAGCTAACCTTTGGATTCCACCACTTTCAAAGGAACAACAAGACCATCTCAACCATCCAATTCAAATGGAAGAAATAATTAATGTTATTAAACATTTACCTATCAGTAAAGCACCTGGTCCAGATGGATTCTCTAATTCTTACTTTCAGAAATTCCAAAAAGTGTTAGCCCCTCAGTTGTGTAATCTTTATAATGGGATAGATAAAAATAATCCTTTACTTTATCAAAGAAATATCAGACATGTCACATGCCATGGGAGACCAGCAGTCTCAGATAGTGGATCTAGAAAACAACATAGACGATATCGAAAATAGAACACGGAGAAATAATCTCCGCATACGAGGCATCCCAGAGTCAATAAAGAGTGAAGACATAGTGGAACACTTACAAAATTTATTCCAAGCACTGGCTATTTCAGATCAAAGAGTGATTGATTTAATACCAATTGAGAGGGCCCACAGATCTCTACGGCCCAATCCCAGTGATAATCAGCCTCCAAGGGATATTATTGTGTGCTTTTCAAGTTACAGAGACAGAGAAAAAATATTTCAGATGGCACGCACTCAGCCCACTTTTTCATTTATGGGCGCGAAAATTCAAATTTACCAAGATCTCTCTACTAGAACACTTCTGCTCAGGAAGGAATTTGCCCACTTCACCACCCATTTAAGATCTCTCAAGATCCCTTATAGATGGGGATTCCCTGTATCGATACAAATCATAAAGAATGGAAGACGTTATGAATGTTCTTCTACAGGGGATATAGCGGACTTTTGCCAACTTCTGGACATACCAGCTCCTGAGACAACGTTGTCTCCATCATCTAAACCTACTACACTCCCGCCAAAGCCTCAGAGAAGACTTTGGTCTGAAGTCATCAGCAAACAGCGCCTTAAAAAGCCCTGTATTGACAATACAGGAACTCTTGCAAAAAATGCGAACAGTTGAACCTGATCAATGGAGGTCGTGAGTATATAATTTTATGCATCTCCTAAATGGTGGCATTTATTGCCCACCAACATTGACTCTGATTACTACAGACCACCCTCAGCCACGAACGATAGACTCTTTCTAAAAATGATATTATGTACTGTTTAAAATATCTATAGATCTCGAAATAACTGCCCCTGGTTACCTGAGGGGGCCCCGTCGGGCCACATTTTTCCTCCTTTTTTCCTTTCTCTCTAGTTCTAACCTCACTTTAGCCTTTATCTTCTCCTACACAACCTACCTGTAAAGATTCTCCCACCCTCCCTTTCACCCTCCCCCTCTGGCTTTTTCTTCTGTTCTTTCCTGCACATTAGGATCTTAACGATTACTGTTGTTATTTGGTCCAAACACTGTTTAAAGGTATCTCATTTTTGCTTGTTGCAATTTACTTGTTGAATTGTTGTTGTTCTCCCCCCCCCCTTTTTTCTTTTTTTAGTTTTCAGGATATAACGCATTGTAATAGACCGCTAAGGTTACTTGCTGTTAACAGATTGAAAGTCATAACAATATGTCAGAGCATCCCCAGCCTAGCCAGTTTAAGCTCTCTACACAAAATGTTAAAGGTTTTCTCTCCCCACAGAAACGCTAAATAGCCTTCCATGATTTTTATTAAAAAAACATTGATATTATAATGATACAAGAGACCCATTTCAAAAAAACAAATGAACCCACCCTCTCTAGGCTCTATTATGACCAACACTTTTTAAGTTCAGGCCCGACAAGACATAATGGAGTCTGTATATCATTCAGAAAAGGTTCCTCCTTTGAATTATTAAACAAATACTCTGACAGGGAGGGTCGCTTCTTAATTATAGTGGGATTGTACTTTGGCAGGCCCATTACTCTAGTGAACGTATACGCTCCTAACTGCCCCAGACCCTCCTTTTTTCATACAGTGATTAACCACACTATAGACATTTCGAAAGGCCCAATACTCCTCAGTGGAGACCTAAATTTCCCTGTTAATCCTATGTTAGACACATCCTTGGGCAGGTCGTATATTAGGAACTCCCAGATTAGATCCAACTGGAGAGCAATAAGCACTCTCCCTCTCTTTGACACTTGGAGAACCACTCATCCAAATACCAGAGACTTCACTTTTTTCTCAAACCCCCAGCGCTCCTATACTTGCCTCGATTATATTTTTTGCGAACAGCAGTTACTTACTTCACTTATAGATTCACGGCTCCATCACACCTCCTGGTCAGACCATAGCATGGTTTGTTCCACGTTTTTGTGGTCCGCTAAACCGCGACATCAACACTGTTGGAAGCTTACTGACCAAATCTTATTAGACCCCTTGATAACCACTGATCTAGCCGAAAAAACTTCAGAATTCTTCTCATTTAATAATTCCACTGCTACCTCGGCTATTAATAACTGGGAAGCATATAAATGTTATATAAGGGGGTGATAATGGGTCACACACATAGACAACGCAAACAACGCTCAGCTATGCTTGATTCTCTATCAACTGCGTTTAAAACCTGCGAAGATGCACTAAAGAGTAACCCTAGATCAACACTACTGCTGCAGAAATCACAACAGGCTAGGGAAGACCTAAATCATTACTTAATTAAGAACGCGCATATGAGGGCGCTTACATCCAAATCAAAAATTTTTGTCGAAAACAATAAAGGGGGGAGTTTATTGGCGAGATCTTTGAAGAAGAAAAGATATAAAACCTACATACCTAAAATTATAGACTCCAAAGGTGTCACCCACACTGATAACGCAGCAATTGTTGACCAATTTGCAGCATACTATACCTCATTATATAACCTTCCGAACACACACTTGGAAAATAAACACAATAGTATAAATACATACTTGGAACAGACCCTGCTTCCAACATTATGAGACTCAGATAGAGCAGCACTAGACGCACAATTTTCAATTCAAGAGGTCCTGTTAGCCATAAAAGATCTCCCACAGGGCAAAGCCCCCGGCCCAGATGGCTTTACTCCCAAATATTACCATCTTTTCAAATCCCTTCTGGGCCCTCATTTGTTGGAGATGTATAATACCTTTGACCAATGTACGCACCTACCACCCACGCTTCTGGAAGCTACAATCTCCGTAATCCCCAAACCAGGTAAACCCCCAGATAAGGTCACTAATTACCGCCCTATTTCCCTAATCAATGTAGATATTAAATTATATGCTAAGCTATTGGCAGTGAGAATCAGTAAATATCTACCGTCCCTAGTAAATGCTGATCAAGTAGGCTTTATCCCAGGTAGAGAGGCTAAGGAGAACACCATCCGAGTATTACATACCCTATACTCTGCTACAAACTCTAACTCGCCCCTAGTCCTACTCTCCACGGATGCCGAGAAGGCCTTTGACAGAGTGGACTGGGACTTTCTCTGGTCCGCTCTGTCAAGGTTTGGATTCTCCCAAGTAATGATTTCACGTATTAAAGCCCTATATAGCAATCCCTCGGGAAAGGTTAATGCGAACAACACCCTTTCACAAAAGATTATAATAAACAATGGCACGCGGCAGGGATGCCCCCTTTCGCCCTTGTTATTTGCCCTGGTGGTAGAGGCACTTGCCACCAGGATAAGGAGTAACCCTCTTATACAGGGTGTCACATTTGGAGAGATCCATCAGAAGTGTCTGCTATATGCGGACGATATCATATTCACACTGAGCTCCCCCTGTACATCCCTAGCAGCCAACCTTGAAGAGCTGGAGGAGTATAGAAACATCTCCAACTTTTCAATAAATATGGAAAAATCAATGATACTCCCGGTACATTTAAACGCAGAAGACACATACTACATTAAAAACCACACCTCTTTTCAACTAACTTCAAAAATTAAATATTTAGGAATCGATATCTCTCCCACACATACAGAATTATTTAATCTTAACTATGTCCCACTTCAAATAGAAAGCGATAAATCATTGGAGTCCTGGCACAAGCAAGGCCATCTTTCATGGATGGGACGTATTAATGCATTAAAAATGAACATCCTTCCCAAATTCCTTTACTTATTTCAAGTTCTTCCCCTAGATCTTCCTATGCACTACCTGCTGAAACAACAGAGGAAGTTTGACCGATTTATTTGGTCATATAAAAGCCCCAGAGTTAACAGAAACACATTGTTTCTTAATAGAGTAGATGGGGGCCTAGGGTCCCCCAATCTGGTTAACTACTATAAGGCAACCCACCTGGCACGAATAGTCGGGGGGGTTGGACTTGTCAGAACAGTGCTGGACCCCACACAAAATGAGGTCCCCTGACATAGGGAGTAATTACTATACAATTGCCACGTTGCGTACATGGGATAAATCCCTAGTAGAAGATAGTCTGATTTCAACACCAATCTCTCCTCTTACCCCTCTGCTCAATGACCCCCTGCTACTACAAAACCATACCATTCAGACTCCGCGTATTGCAGGAGCCTCCTCCAATGTACCAACACACATGCTGATACACAATTGCTTGATGCGCCCGCAGGCTGAGGTAGGCCAATTAATAGGTTCCCCGTTCCACCTATGGTTTCCTTACTTGCAGGCTAGACACGCCATTTTCTCTAGTCCCCACAGACCAAACTTGATAAGGGCACTAACCCCATTTGAAACATTATGTGAAACCCCCTCCATGGCTAAAGCACATATCTCTATAATTTATAAACTACTAAGAGGATCTTTTCCCATTAAAAGACCTACATATATCGCCAAATGGGAGAGGGAGTTAGATATAGCATTGACAGATGAAAAAAGGGAGTGCATTTTTACTGAAACCAAAAAGTCGTCCCTATCATTAACTTTCGTAGAAACAAATTCCACACAGAATACACAGTATATTCCCCAACTCCTCTCCCCTGTGTTGGAGACACTGTGGCGAAGTCGGTACGCTTTCTCATATATGGTGGAAGTGCCCCCGTATTAAGCCATATTGGCACAGTATAAATGCACAAGTTAGCAAGATATTAGGTGAGCCCTTAGAGCTTTCCCCTAGCCTGATTCTATTAAACTTCCCAAATGTAGCCTGTTTGTATCGGAAAAAAATGCTACATGTTATGCTTACTTGCGCTAGGCGCCTTATACCAAGATTCTGGAAAAAGGCAGAAGTACCAACATATGGTATGTGGGTTAGAGAGGTGAAATATGTACTTGAACTTGAAAAAATACATTATATGAATGTAGGTAAGCTAAACTTTATTGCTGATGTGATATTCCTCTGGGAGCAAGGCGAATGAACTTAACACAAAAGCTTTGATTCAAATTAAAAGGTCCACTGCCTATTATCTTATTGTTTCTGTAACATCTGCTGTTGATTCAGTCTGGAAGATTGCTAGAACTGGTAATAATCTGCAATGTTAGCAAGTATTGTGATTTTAAGTGTTATTCCTGATTTAAATGTATTTGCTGTTAACACCTGACTACAGATTCATTTGTACACTGCATAAGATATATTCCTGTTTCTGGGTTTTTTTTTCATTAATTTGTTTGAAAACAATAAAAAGATATATTGGAAAAAAAAAAAAATCCTTTACTGTCTTAGACAATCGTTAGAGGCTATGATAGTTTTACTCCCTAAACCAGGAAAACCCACTGACCAGGTAATCAATTATAGACCCATCTAACTTCTGAATAGAGATTCAAAGATATTTTCTAAGATATTGGCCAACAGAAAATCCCCCCCTTCTACCACACCTTCTTCATGGTGATCAAGTCGGTTTAATCATGAACAGGGAAGCAAAAGAAAATACTGTGCGTACATTACATCTAATACAATACGGAGCCTTGGAAATAATATCTCTGGAAGGGGCCCACCAGCAAGAAGAGTACACAGAAACCACCGTTACCTTTACCATATAAACTGCTGCACAGCTGTAATGCTCGTGGGATATTCCACTATCAGACCAAACTTGGCCAGAAGTCTTCTTATCCTGGCATTAAGCTGAAATGATAGGGAATATCCCAGAGCAGAGAAAGTTCACAAACTGAGGTAAACGGTACTCACAATAGGCAGGGTAGTCTTTGGCGGCAACAGGTAGGGAATCCAGCATTATGGCAGTTCAAGGGTTAACCAATAGAAGGAATGGAAACAGGCAGGAATCGTCAACAAAAGGAATCCAATAATTACAGTTCAGGGATAAACCAATAGAATGGTCAGGCAGGCGGAGTTCGGTAACAGTATAGCAATCCAATGGTTCAAGGGTTAAACAGGCAGAGTAGTCAGACAGGCAGAGTTCAGCAACTGTATGGCAATCCAGTATTTTAAGGTTAAGCAAGCAGAGTAGTCAGACAGGCAGAGTTCAATAACAGTATGGCAATCCAGTACTTTAGGGGTTAAGCAAGCAGAGTAGTCAGACAGGCAGAGTTCAATAACATTATGGCCACCCAGTACTTTAGGGGTTAAGCAAGCAGAGTAGTCAGACAGGCAGAGTTCAATAATATAATAGCAATCCAGTACTTTAGGGGTTAAGCAAGCAGAGTAGTCAGAAAGGCAGAGTTCAATAACGTTATAGCAATCCAGTATACAGTAACATTCACACCCAGGAGCACACTAAGTAACACCTATACTTGGGCAGTGATAGGTAGAAAGTGAGCAACTTACATAGGCGTAGGATTAACACCACGGGAGATCATGACCGGCTTCAGAATGAAAGGAGCGTGCGGCGATTACGTCACTGCCGCACGCACATAGGAGCCGACTCTACCCTAGGCAACAAGCAGAACAACAGGCGCCGCGTCCCTAGCAACAGCTAGAGCCGCACGGCGTGACAACAGCGTGGCGACTACGGAGATGTCAAACGGCACACACACAACAATCTCTGGGAGGAAAGACTTATTAACATCAGTGATTCCAGCTTTCCATGGCACATCAAGTGAGCCTCAGCGAACGACAAGACATTATTTGCTGGCCACAGCCCTGTGGGGTTTTTGGGGGGGGCGGCATGGCATGACATAGCCCCCCCTCTCAAGGGTTTCTTCCGGGAACCAGAGTTGGCCTCAAAGGATTAGCAGCATGGAATCTAGAGACCAAAGATGGAGCATGCACATCACGGGCAGGAACCCGGATAGTCTAGGCTGAAGAACAAGCACTATAAAAGTTCACTGCTCCGCTTAATGCCTACAATCCCTGCAGCTGCCTACCGGAGACTTCCTACTCTATACACAGGTACCCTCAATTACCAGATATCCTCATAAGGTTGATTGATATATTTATACTGGGATCCCCTTTGACTTGAAACTCTCACATTAATGATGCACCATGAGACCTCCGGGTCTCCACCATGGCTGCAAACAAAGCCCTGGGGCTAAAAGGACATCCAGACTTTGATACCCTTGCTTTCCATTACGAATAGCTGTTAAAAGCAATAATGGTCCTAAATATGATACTATGATATATTTGAATGTTATAGCACTAATTTTTATTAGACTGAAGCGCCTGATAAGTTGATATATACATATTATATAGCTAGGATCAGGCGGCTCATTTCGGCACATTCAAATTTCCCTGCAAGGCAGAGAGTGATAAAACTATACTTTTAGCACTGATGTTAGTTATGCCTTTATAGTGAAATTCAACTGCACCCTGCTATACTCTGTTTAGTGTACCTTATTGTCATAGACACATACTGTAACTCATTAATAAATATACCTTTCAACCCTATGGTTATAAAATAATTAGAGCTCTCATAGGGAGAAATTAGATTTAATAATGTTAACAAGCAATAACTCCTTCCCAAATAATTAGTCTTATGCTTATTATATTTAAAGAGACAGAGTAGACGCAAATGTTTTCCAGACATCTCTTTCCTGACTTGGCAGCTTACGGCCGGAGCCGGAGAGAGGAAGATATGCTTAATCTTAGATGCAAGACACTGCCTCATGTCTAAATGTATAAAACATGTTTTTTATATATATGTTTATAGCAGCTGACTTTAATGCAAAGCTAAATCTCCACAGCAATAATAGGACCTGTAATATGCCTCATACGTATATTATAGTATACCCCTCAGTGGAGGGGTCTAACTATCTGTTATTCTGGTCCCCTGCATCATTGTGTGCTACCTAGATTACCAACCCTATCAAATCCATGCACTTAACTAATATATATTAGCTATATATTAGCTTGAAAGCTTCTTCCAGCCTATGATGGGTTCACTTAGTGGCCTTTAGATGGCCTTCTCAGCATGACGAATGAAACAAAATGATCTACTTGAGCTATAAACTACATCTCCTTTAGCATCTCACATCATTATACACCAAGAAGGTAAAGCACATGTTAGTTAATATACCTCTAATGTCCGCATCGATCAAATTTAACAGAATATATGCTCCCCCCTTTGTGTATAGTAAGACTTCTTACACTACAGGCGTGTCCGGTTGTAGCTTCAGCATCTTTATTTCTCATTTAATTGTAAAAATAGCCTTGATAATGAAGCAATTTTTCCTTTTGTTTAAGTATAACTATGTTTAATGTTAACCCCTGATCACATATTGTTCCTGCATAAAGGGTCCAAGAGTGACCTATATTGTTACATCAAGGGGATAAAAATATGAGGACTATAATTTCTATGGTACATATCAGAACTGCAATATAAGTCTGTACCTTATACTGTATGAAAGTATACTATTTTGTTCTCTATAAAACATTTAAAAATTAAATAAATATATATATATATATATATATATATATATATGTTACGTACCCCAACAAATATTGAAAAATTATGTATGTCACAATCTCCAATTTGACATATTTATCTATAATATACATTGTAACATAGTAGATGAGGTTGAAAAAAGTCAGAAGTCCATCAAGTTCAACCTATACAAATCTAAAATACTTACAAAAAGCACCAGTTAAGCTTAAATAATCCCACTAAAAGGTGACCCATTTAATACTAGCAATCATATCCATGAATTTTGTTTCTAGACAGAAATGTATCCAAACATGTTTTAAATGTAACTATCTAGGGTATTGGCATTCACTACCTCCTTTGGTAATGAGTTTCTCAATTTTATTGCTCTTACAGTAAAAGAATGTTTCAGTTGCAGAAGATTAAATCTCCTTTCCTCCAAGCTTAAATTGTGACCTCTTGCCACAAACAATTTTCTTGGAATAAACAGAGCTTCTGCCATCTCTGTATATGGGCCCTGAATATATTTATATAAAGTAATCATGTCACCTCTCAAGCGCCTTTTTTCTAAAGAAAACAGACCCAGTTTGGCTAGCCTCTCCTCATAGCTTAAATTCTCTATTCCCCTTATTAGCTTTGTGGCCCTTCTCTGAACTTTTTCTAGTTCTGCAATATCTTTTTTTGTGATTGATCCCCAGAACTGCACTCCATACTCAAGGTGAGGTATTACCAGGGATTTATATAGTGACTGAATTATGCTTTCCTCCCTTGAATCAATACCTCTTTTAATACATGCTAGTTTCTTATTAGTCTTTGTAGCCGCTGCCCTGCATTGTGCACCCATCTTTAGCTTGTTATCTATTACTACTCCCAAATCCCTCTCCTCCTCTGTTTGGCTAAGTCTTGTACCATTTAAATAATATGTTGCCTGCTTATTTTTACTTCCAAAATGTAGAACCTTGCATTTTCCTGTATTAAATCTCATTTTCCATTTACCTGCCCATACTTCTCATTTTTGCAGATCCCTTTATAATGAAAATTCATCCTGCTCTGACCTAATGACCTTACTTAACTTAGTATCATCTGTAAAAATAGAGATGTCGCTATTTAATCCTTGCTCCAAGTCATTTATAAAAATATTAAAAAGAACAGGGCGCAGTACTGATCCCTGGGGGACTCCACTGATTATATATAATATTCTACAACAGGTTTCACAAGGCACAGAACATCAATGTATAAAACGCTGAGAATAGGAATAAAATTTGGTATATCGCCAAGTGACGCAAGAAAATTATTAACAAGAACAATGAAGGCCTATATATATATATATATATATATATATATATATACACACACACAATACTGTGCAAAAGGCTTAGTCCACCATTAGGTTTGTTTTTTTATCAAAGTTTTAATGACCATCTACAGTATATTTATTTTTCGGTCTCTTTATTAAGATACAAACAAAAAATACAGGAAATATGTACACAAAATAAAAAAAACACAATTTTCATAACAAAATGGCTTCTTCCAGCAAAAGTCAATATTTAGTGTGGCCTCCCTTGACACTAAGCACATCTTGAACTCTTGGGGAAACTGTTCTGAAGTTTTCTGAAGTAATCTTCTGGTATATTAAACCAGGCTTCTTTCAGCACTTCCAAGAGTTCTACTATAGATTTAGGTTCTCTTGTATTTATTTCTCTGTCCAGGTGATCCCATACAGCTTTTATAATATTAAGGTCTGTACTTTGTGGAGGCTAATCTATGACTGTCAGTGTTTTATCAGCTGTTTTCTCTCCAAATATGATTTCACTGCATTAGCAGTGTGCTTGAGATCCTTATCATGCTGAAAAATAAAACCATGCCCAATCAGGTGCTTTCCAGAATGGCATGATGATTTAAAACCAAGGCCTCTGTGAGGGGTCAAAACGTTATGGGCTTCTATATGTTTGACATATCTCTGAGTGCCTGCTCATTTTTGAAGATTATATGGGATTTGCACCGGATCCTGATCCTCAAATACTTTCTCCTTGGATGTTTATAGCAGTGCACAGAGTGGTTGGTGATGTTGGTGAGTGCTGATAGTTTTGTATATATGTATATATATATTTATCTTATTGTATTTTTTTTATAAATATATAAATACACATATATAGATATAGATATATACACCATACACATATTTAGATATATACACCATACACATATTTAGACATATATGTATACAATATTGCCCTTTCATTAAATAACCTTGTCATATACACTCTCCACCCAGGCTCTCCATGCTGTTCCTGCACATTGCATGACCCTGACCATACCCACGGACCACCTTGACTCTACCTGGCCAGACCCATCCTGTCATAGAAAAGCTATGTAAACATAGTAGAATAAATAACGCTTACAGTGATAGATAGGAGACATAAATAATATGGGCTTTAGTATACAGAGAGATCAAAGATAATGAAGTATTTGTGTGTATAGAAAATGATAAAATAAGGTGTCTGGATTGGCTCCTCCAAATAAGGCACATGGTGGTCTATCCAGAAAGAAAAAACTTGAGATTATTCAATAAAGGGTTATCAATTGTGGCGTTATAATATTTATAAATTTATTATTAGGTTAGTATTTGTCAGGAGTTAGACATTCATATACTGTACATACGTATATAGAAGAGTTGCCCATGCTATTTAAATAAAAAATTAGATATGTAGTCGATGGAAACTTAGAAAAGCTTATTTTAACTTTCTATTATGTCATGCAATTGGACTACGTTTGAGTAGAATCCAAATAGAATTATCTATACGTCATGCAAATTGGTTAAAGCCTTATGAGGAAACTAAAGTATAGATTTAGCCTTTTGCATTCATGATATAGAACAAGCTGATTGGTCTGAGAGGAATATAAATTCTGTAAGTTCTTAGCTGAATTATAGTGGTAATTGTTATACTTGCTTATAATGATTAATAAATACATTTGTGTGAACTAATATTTTATTGTTTAATTCGTTGGGTAACCCAGATTAAATGTCTGAGGTTACAAGATAATTGGGGCATAACGTATAATTAAGGAAGGAATGTTCACAGTTTTTATTGTACTCTTCTTCCCTTTGAGCAGAATCATATTATCTGTTACTAATCACTCACCAAGTCCCTAGACTGAGAATTGTGGATAAAATTACACCAATTTGGAAAGCTATAGAAATATAAGGATATCAGGCTCAAAAGTAATTTTTGTAAGTAATACTTTAAATAGAGATGAACACAGTGATGTGCAGTCAGGGGAGACAGGCGAGGCACTGCCCTACCTGTCTTCATGGCAAAAAATCAACACCAGAACTTGAAATAAATAAAACAATCTCAATGCAATCTATGTAGAGAGGCAGGGAGCAGGTCTGCAACATGACTTTAGTGACTTTAGGAGCTCGGAGCGCTAGCGCCACCCACTGTCAAGCTCAGTCTTAGCACTGCTAATAAACCCCCAATGGAGGCAGCTCTCATAGCTGTCTTATGGGGGGGAGCCAAAGAAGTAACACTACACGGTCACGTTCATGGTTCACAACAGTGAACATGACCTTAGTGGAAGACCGAAGAGGCGGAGCAGCATAAGAGCCAGCAAAAGCAGCACTGTAAGATGGCTCAGTAGTGCTACACACTGTGAGATGGCTCAGTAGTGCTACATCCTGTGAGATGGCTCAGTGTATGCACAGTAGTGCTACACCCTGTGAGATGGCTCAATGTATATACAGTAGTGCTACATCCTGTGAGATGGCTCAGTGTATATACAGTAGCGCTACATCCTGTGAGATGGCTCAGTGTATGCACAGTAGTTCTACACTCTGTGAGATGGCTCAGTGTCTGCACAGTAATGCTACACTCTGTGAGATGGCTCAGTGTATATACAGTAGTGCTACATCCTGTGAGATGGCTCAATGTATATACAGTAGTGCTACATCCTGTGAGATGGCTCAATGTATATACAGTAGTGCTACATCCTGTGAGATGGCTCAGTGTATGCACAGTAGTTCTACACTCTGTGAGATGGCTCAGTGTATGCACAGTAATGCTACACTCTGTGAGATGGCTCAGTGTATATACAGTAGTGCTACATCCTGTGAGAGGGCTCAGTGTATGCACAGTAGTGCTACACTCTGTGAGATGGCTCAGTGTATGCACAGTAGTGCTACACTCTGTGAGATGGCTCAGTGTATATACAGTAGTGCTACATCCTGTGAGATGGCTCAGTGTATGCACAGTAGTGTTACATCCTGTGAGATGGCTCAGTGTATGCACAGTAGTGCTAAACTCTGTGAGATGGCTCAGTGTACGCACAGTAGTGCTACACTCTGTGAGATGGCTCAGTGTATGCACAGTAGTGCTACACTCTGTGAGATGGCTCAGTGTATGCACAGTAGTGCTACACTCTGTGAGATGGCTCAGTGTACGCACAGTAGTGCTACACTCTGTGAGATGGCTCAGTGTATATCCAGTAGTGCTACACCCTGTGAGATGGCTCAGTGTATATACAGTAGTGCTACATCCTGTGAGATGGCTCAGTGTATGCACAGTAGTGCTACACTCTGTGAGATGGCTCAGTGTATATACAGTAGTGCTACACTCTGTGAGATGGCTCAGTGTATGCACAGTAGTGCTACACTCTGTGAGATGGCTCAGTGTATATACAGTAGTGCTACACTCTGTGAGATGGCTCAGTGTATGTACAGTAGTGCTACACTCTGTGAGATGGCTCAGTGTATATACAGTAGTGCTACATCCGGTGGGTGTAACAAAATCTACGTAGGGCGCACTAAAAGGAAGATAAGAAGTAGACTGACAGAACATTTATACAATATAAAAGAAAAAGTCGATAATCACAGTGTACCAATACATTTTGCAGAACACCATGGGGGAGACCCTAGGTCTCTTAGAATACAAGCAATTGATTGGATACCTAACAGTTGTAGTAATAGGTTGATGAGCCTAAGGAAGCAAGAAACTTTTTGGATACAAAAACTTAATAGCTTACATCCAAAAGGATTGAATATAGATATCGACATAGCAGCTTTTATGTGATTTGTTCTAAATAGATTTAGGGTTCCTTAGTAGCACCTTTTGTATAATTTTTTCAATTTTTCCTTTTCATTTCTCCTCATTTTTAAATAAAGTTTTAAATAAAGTTTAAATAACCTCCAATTATTACATTTTAAATATAAAATGAATTTCTTAATAATATAGTGTTAGGTAATAATCATATTTTTAATACATACAATACAGTTTAAATGTTATCCCCAGAATGTTTTTCATGTATAGATAAATTTTGATTAACTTGCAGGGATTCAATTTCTTAATATGTGCATAAAACAGTTTGTATTAATTTTAAGTATTAATTTTACACATATCTCTTATAAAATTTTACCTAGTTAAAGGATTTTAATATTATTGCTACATACTTATGTTTTAGGATATTTATATTTGGTGCTAATTAATTGTTGTTTGCGGCATGTATTAATTTTAGATTTGTTGTTATTAAACCGTATATCTTTGTTATCAGGAAAAGTAACATAGCATTATGGATTTGGTCTCTAGGACCCAGAGCATATACTTTTTACCTGTAGAACATAGAGGAAATTTTAACCAATAGGATCTGCTATGAGGGTTTATATTGTGACGGATATCGCATACACCCAGCATTTGACTCTTCATCCTCTTGAGAAAGTCTGCACGATAGCAGAAGAAACGCGTAGAGGTATCATAGGATTGTACTTTGGCTCTTCAGAGGAGCCGTAGTTCTAGGAATAGAACGCTTTTTGTTTTTTGGACATTCAGGGCTACCATAGCCCCAGGAACAAAGATTTCCCATACACTGACAGTTCCGGTGAACAGCGGAAGGGAACGGACATTGGGAAAAAAAGAAAAAAAGACAACTAGGCTGTGAAAACAGACCGGAGCAGCTGAGTATTTGGATATTTTACCCTAAAGGAGAAAGCTGTGTTTTTAAACTGCTGTATTATTAATAAAACATTGTAAGTGCATATTTTTAAGAGCAGCAGCGTTTGTGTTATTTATTGCACTTGAGTCTCTCTTTGCGCTTTTTTCTTTTTCAGAGTGAAAGTATATACAGTAGTGCTACACTCTGTGAGATGGCTCAGTGTATGCACAGTAGTGCTATACTCTGTGAGATAGCTCAGTGTATGCACAGTAGTGCTACACTCTGTGAGATGGCTCAGTGTATATACAGTAGTGCTACATCCTGTGAGATGGCTCAGTGTATGCACAGTAGTGCTACACTCTGTGAGATGGCTCAGTGTATATACAGTAGTGCTACATCCTGTGAGATGGCTCAGTGTATGCACAGTAGTGCTACATCCTGTGAGATGGCTCAGTGTATATACAGTAGTGCTACATCCTGTGAGATGGCTCAGTGCATGCACAGTAGTTCTACACTCTGTGAGATGGCTCAGTGTATATACAGTAGTGCTACATCCTGTGAGATGGCTCAGTGTATGCACAGTAGTGCTACACTCTGTGAGATGACTCAGTGTATATACAGTAGTGCTACACTCTGTGAGATGGCTCAGTGTATGCACAGTAGTGCTATACTCTGTGAGATGGCTCAGTGTACGCACAGTAGTGCTACACTCTGTGAGATGGCTCAGTGTATGCACAGTAGTGCTATATCCTGTGAGATGGCTCAGTGTATGCACAGTAGTGCTACATCCTGTGAGATGGCTCAGTGTATATAAGTAGTGCTTTACTCTGTGAGATGGCTCAGTGTACGCACAGTAGTGCTACACTCTGTGAGATGGCTCAGTGTATATACAGTAGTGCTACACTCTGTGAGATGGCTCAGTGTATATACAGTAGTGCTACACTCTGTGAGATGGCTCAGTGTATGCACAGTAGTGCTATACTCTGTGAGATAGCTCAGTGTATGCACAGTAGTGCTACACTCTGTGAGATGGCTCAGTGTATATACAGTAGTGCTACATCCTGTGAGATGGCTCAGTGTATGCACAGTAGTGCTACACTCTGTGAGATGGCTCAGTGTATATACAGTAGTGCTACATCCTGTGAGATGGCTCAGTGTACGCACAGTAGTAATACACTTTGTGAGATGGCTCAGTGTATATACAGTAGTGCTACACTCTGTGAGATGGCTCAGTGTATATACAGTAGTGCTACACTCTGTAAGATGGCTCAGTGTATGCACAGTAGTGCTACACTCTGTGAGATGGCTCAGTGTATGCACAGTAGTGCTACACTCTGTGAGATGGCTCAGTGTATATACAGTAGTGCTACATCCTGTGAGATGGCTCAGTGTATGCACAGTAGTGCTACACTCTGTGAGATGGCTCAGTGTATATACAGTAGTGCTACATCCTGTGAGATGGCTCAGTGTATGCACAGTAGTGCTACTTCCTGTGAGATGGCTCAGTGTACGCACAGTAGTGCTACACTCTGTGAGATGGCTCAGTGTATATACAGTAGTGCTACACTCTGTGAGATGGCTCAGTGTATGCACAGTAGTGCTATACTCTGTGAGATGGCTCAGTGTATGCACAGTAGTGCTACACTCTGTGAGATGGCTCAGTGTATATACAGTAGTGCTACATCCTGTGAGATGGCTCAGTGTATGCACAGTAGTGCTACACTCTGTGAGATGGCTCAGTGTATATACAGTAGTGCTACATCCTGTGAGATGGCTCAGTGTATGCACAGTAGTGCTACACTCTGTGAGATGGCTCAGTGTATGCACAGTAGTGCTACACTCTGTGAGATGGCTCAGTGTATGCACAGTAGTGCTACATCCTGTGAGATGGCTCAGTGTATATACAGTAGTGCTACACTCTGTGAGATGGCTCAGTGTATATACAGTAATGCTACACTTTGTGATATGGCTCAGTGTATGCACAGTAGTGTTACATCCTGTGAGATGGCTCAGTGTATATACAGTAGTTCTACACTCTGTGAGATGGCTCAGTGTTAGGCTGACCATATTGCCGCTTTAAAAAGGGACACATATGAAAAATACATATGTCAGGGCTGTTTTCAGGGCTGTTTAAAGAAATGGTTTTGTATAAGAACCCTCACATATGTATTTTTCATATGTGTTCCTTCTTAAAGCGGCAATATGGTCAGCCTACTCAGTGTATATCCAGTAGTGCTACACCCTGTGAGATGGCTCAGTGTATATACAGTAGTGCTACATCCTGTGAGATGGCTCAGTGTATGCACAGTAGTGTTACACCCTGTGAGATGGCTCAGTGTATGCACAGTAGTGTTACACCCTGTGAGATGGCTCAGTGTATGCACAGTAGTGCTACACTCTGTGAGATGGCTCAGTGTATGCACAGTAGTGCTACACTCTGTGAGATGGCTCAGTGTATGCACAGTAGTTCTACACTCTGTGAGATGGCTCAGTGTATATACAGTAGTGCTACACTCTGTGAGATGGCTCAGTGTATGCACAGTAGTGCTACATCCTGTGAGATGGCTCAGTGTATGCACAGTAATGCTACACTCTGTGAGATGGCTCAGTGTATGCACAGTAGTGCTACACTCTGTGAGATGGCTCAGTGTATGCACAGTAGTGCTACATCCTGTGAGATGGCTCAGTGTATGCACAGTAGTGCTACATCCTGTGAGATGGCTCAGTGTATGCACAGTAGTGCTACATCCTGTGAGATGGCTCAGTGTATGCACAGTAGTGTTACACCCTGTGAGATGGCTCAGTGTATGCACAGTAGTGCTACACTCTGTGAGATGGCTCAGTGTATGCACAGTAGTGCTACACTCTGTGAGATGGCTCAGTGTATATACAGTAGTGCTACATCCTGTGAGATGGCTCAGTGTATGCACAGTAGTGCTACATCCTGTGAGATGGCTCAGTGTACGCACAGTAGTGCTACACTCTGTGAGATGGCTCAGTGTATACACAGTAGTGCTACACTCTGTGAGATGGCTCAGTGTATATACAGTAGTGCTACACTCTGTGAGATGGCTCAGTGTATGCACAGTAGTGCTACACTCTGTGGGATGGCTCAGTGTATATATAGTAGTGCTACATCCTGTGAGATGGCTCAGTGTATGCACAGTAGTGCTACACTCTGTGAGATGGCTCAGTGTATATACAGTAGTGCTACATCCTGTGAGATGGCTCAGTGTACGCACAGTAGTGCTACATTCTGTGAGATGGCTCAGTGTATGCACAGTAGTGCTACACTCTGTGAGATGGCTCAGTGTATGCACAGTAGTGCTACATCCTGTGAGATGGCTCAGTGTATATACAGTAGTGCTACACTCTGTGAGATGGCTCAGTGTATGCACAGTAGTGCTACACTCTGTGAGATGGCTCAGTGTATGCACAGTAGTGCTACACTCTGTGAGATGGCTTAGTGTATATACAGTAGTGCTACATGCTGTGAGATGGCTCAGTGTATGCATAGTAGTGCTACACTCTGTGAGATGGCTCAGTGTATATACAGTAGTGCTACATCCTGTGAGATGGCTCAGTGTATGCACAGTAGTGCTACATCCTGTGAGATGGCTCAGTGTATGCACAGTAGTGCTACACCCTGTGAGATGGCTCAATGTATATACAGTAGTGCTACATCCTGTGAGATGGCTCAGTGTATATACAGTAGTGCTACATCCTGTGAGATGGCTCAGTGTATATACAGTAGTGCTACATCCTGTGAGATGGCTCAGTGTATGCACAGTAGTTCTACACTCTGTGAGATGGCTCAGTGTATGCACAGTAATGCTACACTCTGTGAGATGGCTCAGTGTATATACAGTAGTGCTACATCCTGTGAGATGGCTCAATGTATATACAGTAGTGCTACATCCTGTGAGATGGCTCAGTGTATATACAGTAGTGCTACATCCTTTGAGATGGCTCAGTGTATGCACAGTAGTGTTACATCCTGTGAGATGGCTCAATGTATATACAGTAGTGCTACATCCTGTGAGATGGCTCAGTGTATATACAGTAGTGCTACATCCTGTGAGATGGCTCAGTGTATATACAGTAGTGCTACATCCTTTGAGATGGCTCAGTGTATGCACAGTAGTTCTACACTCTGTGAGATGGCTCAGTGTATGCACAGTAATGCTACACTCTGTGAGATGGCTCAGTGTATATACAGTAGTTCTACACTCTGTGAGATGGCTCAGTGTATGCACAGTAGTGCTACACTCTGTGAGATGGCTCAGTGTATATACAGTAGTGCTACATCCTGTGAGATGGCTCAGTGTATGCGCAGTAGTGTTACATCCTGTGAGATGGCTCAGTGTATGCACAGTAGTGCTACACTCTGTGAGATGGCTCAGTGTATATACAGTAGTGCTACACTCTGTGAGATGGCTCAGTGTATATACAGTAGTGCTACACTCTGTGAGATGGCTCAGTGTATGCACAGTAGTGCTACACTCTGTGAGATGGCTCAGTGTATGCACAGTAGTGCTACACTCTGTGAGATGGCTCAGTGTATATACAGTAGTGCTACATCCTGTGAGATGGCTCAGTGTATATACAGTAGTGCTACACCCTGTGAGATGGCTCAGTGTATATACAGTAGTGCTACATCCTGTGAGATGGCTCAGTGTATGCACAGTAGTGCTACATTCTGTGAGATGGCTCAGTGTATATAAGTAGTGCTACACTCTGTGAGATGGCTCAGTGTACGCACAGTAGTGCTACACTCTGTGAGATGGCTCAGTGTATATACAGTAGTGCTACACTCTGTGAGATGGCTCAGTGTATATACAGTAGTGCTACATCCTGTGAGATGGCTCAGTGTATGCACAGTAGTGCTACACTCTGTGAGATGGCTCAGTGTATGTACAGTAGTGCTACACTCTGTGAGATGGCTCAGTGTATATACAGTAGCGCTACATCCTGTGAGATGGCTCAGTGTATGCACAGAAGTGCTACACTCTGTGAGATGGCTCAGTGTATGCACAGTAGTGTTACACCCTGTGAGATGGCTCAGTGTATGCACAGTAGTGTTACACCCTGTGAGATGGCTCAGTGTATGCACAGTAGTGTTACATCCTGTGAGATGGCTCAGGGTATGCACAGTAGTGCTACATCCTGTGAGATGGCTCAGGGTATGCACAGTAGTGCTACACTCTGTGAGATGGCTCAGGGTATGCACAGTAGTGCTACACCCTTTGAGATGGCTCAGTGTACGCACAATAGTGCTACATCCTGTGAGATGGCTCAGTGTATATACAGTAGTGCTACATCCTGTGAGATGGCTCCGTGTAAGCACAGTAGTGCTACACCCTGTGAGATGGCTCAGTGTATGCACATTAGTGCTACATCCTGTGAGATGGCTCAGTGCATGCACAGTAGTGCTACACCCTGTGAGATGGCTCAGTGTATGCACATTAGTGCTACATCCTGTGAGATGGCTCAGTGTATGCACATTAGTGCTACATCCTGTGAGACGGCTCAGTGCATGCACAGTAGTGCTACACCCTGTTAGAAGGCTCAGTGTATGCACAGTAGTGCTGCATCCTATGAGATGGCTCAGTGTATGCACAGTAGTGCTACATCCTGTGAGTAATATAAAAAGAAATTCCTGAGGAGGAAAAACCTAAGAGGATGCGCTTAACACTTTAAGATAGGGTTTGTACCCGTATGCATAAATAGATATAAACAGCACATTGTTTGGTATGTGTGAAAAATTAATAATAATGACGAAAATAAATTGTGAGTAAAACAAGTGCTCAGGACAATTTGTGTATAATATTAGTGATACATTGAAATAATCAGATATCACAGATAAACAATGATATTTTTGACGATGAGTAAAATATATAAAAAGTACTTATCAATGTCCCAAAAAATGCTGAGATGTAAAAAATAAGTGTCCAATCCTAATATGTGAACGGTGATGTGTTCAGGTGTTTGGCGTGCTCCTCTTGTGTCCCGCGCTGCGATGGGTCAGGGTGTCTAGAATGGAAGATAAACAAGGGGCGCCAACATAGTGTGAATCATTAAAACAACAAATATAAAAGTGATGTGCAAAAAACTACTCACAAGGAAAGTGGCACCTTAAATGAATAAGGTGCGATAAAGCAGGCTGACATTCAAATTCCAGCAGTCAGTACGCTGGAGGTCTCACCCAGAGGACCTGTGGAATCCAGATAGGCGTCTAGAAAGTAGCACCCACGTTTTTTAGGGCCAATGGCCGGACCAGTATTTATTTTGCAACGCGTTTCTCAGTCTATTCCAGACCGTTTCATCAGGCATCATGAAACGGTCTGGAATAGACTGATGGAACGGTCTGGAATAGACTGAGAAACGCGTTGCAAAATAAATACTGTTTGTTTTATACCACGACCCAGTATTTTTGCTTCTTTCCACGATCCACTTGTTTTTGAAACAGGACTTTTACCACGGAACCTTTCATACACTGACACTGTCAGTTTTGGAGAAAAGTCTTGGTGGCGTGAGTGCAGCAGGAGAACACCTATCAGCTTGCAGCTCACCTGGTCCAGCCATTGGCCCTAAAAAACGTGGGTGCTACTTTCTAGATGCCTATCTGGATTCCACAGGTCCTCTGGGTGAGACCTCCAGCGTACTGACTGCTGGATTTTGAATGTCAGCCTGCTTTATCGCACCTTATTCATTTAAGGTGCCACTTTCCTTGTGAGTAGTTTTTTGCACATCACTTTTATATTTGTTGTTTTAACGATTCACACTATGTTGGCGCCCCTTGTTTATCTTCCATTCTACATCCTGTGAGATTGAATGCAAGGTTCCCCATTTATATTGGGGTACCTTGCATTCCTATTGGTTTGAACAGCCAATAGGATTTCAGTAGCTCTCATCCTATTGACTGATTTCAAAATTTTAGCCAATAGGAATGCAAGCTACCTAAATGGGGTACCTTGCATTCAATATTCAGTATGCGGCGGCGACCGCATGAAGAGAATCCTCCACGCCGGTCCTGCTCCTCCACGGTCACCTCCGCTCCATGATCACCTCCGCTCCGCGACGCCTTCGCTCCGAATGAAGATAGAAGATGTCCATGTGCTGGATGAAGGCCTTCACCGCCTGGAAGAAGACCTTCACGGCCGGACTTCAGGAACAAAATAGGTATTTTGGGGTTAGACTTAGGTTTTTTGTTTGTTTTTTTAGATTAGGAATTATTATTTTTTTATGGGCGCAAAAGAGCTGTTTGTAAAAGAGCTGGTTGCCCTTTTAAAGGCAATGCCCATGCAATGGGGCAATGGGTGGTTTGGGCTTTTTTAGACTTAGGTTTTTTTATTTTGGGGGGTTGGTTGGGTAGGGGGGTTTTACTGTTACGGGGTAATTGGTAAAAATGTTTACGTAAAAGAGCTGTTTATCTTAGGGCAATGCTCTACAAAAGACCCTTTTAAGGGCTATTGGTAGTTTAGTTTAGATTAGGTGGTGTTTTTATTTTTGGGGGGTTTATAGGCGTATTAGATTAGGTTTAATTTTTTGTTATTTTTGATAATTTTGTTTATTTTTTCAGTAACTTTAAATAGACTACCCTTTGGGCAGGCGTATCGCCCAGTACGTATATATAAATATACACAAATACACATAGGGGCAGATGTATCAAGCTCCGATTGGAGCTTGATGCCCCGTGTTTCTGGCGAGCCTGCAGGCTCGCCAGAAACTTCTTCTGTCTTGATAAAGGCCAGAAGTACATGGCCGAAACGCGTCGACTGATCTGAGTAAGCACATTACTGATATTTCTACTGAACAGTTTGCATATATTACAGTATTGTTTGTTTTTTCTTTACAGATTTTTTATAACCTAATTTGTTTTGTTTATATTGCATCAAAACTGAGCCACTTTTCTATTGCACAAGAAACCACCACATCACATTGGACACTTTGGATTATATTGTTACACACTTTTTGGAGGAATTTCACTTTTTATATTATTGCTTTATAACATCGAGTGAGCACATTTTTTAATTTTTTCACATTTTTTCATAATTTTTCTCAAGTATTGATATATTTTTTTATTTTTTTTTATTTTTTGAAATTGGACACTGACTAAAACACCATATTCTAGTCACCTAATTTTTTGTTCCCTTTGGATTAATACCAACCATACACAACCTTAGGAGCATCCACTACTTTCTGGACTTTACCAAGGTGCAACTTCTACAATAGGATATTAGGCCTATTAGGCCATTCCTTTATCATCAGTTTTTAAAGTTTATTAGCTTATTTTTTCTTTTTGTTTTTAATTCTATCGTATTTGATTGTTATTGTAACATGGATCCATGAGTTATCACTACTGTATATTATCTTATGATTAGTACACTGATATTTTAAACAATTGTTGTGGAATAAATTTCATAATTTTAAATTATTATTTTACTACATCATCTTTTTTACATCTCTGCAAACAATTTACTACTATCATTTATTCTCAGCCTAATTGGCGCTCCCTTCCCTATCCTCAGCCTATTTGGCGCTCACCTCCACTTCCTATCGATTCTTCTTTACACTGGGTACACTAGGGTACCCACTGAGGAGAGCTAGAGGTATCCCCTATCCCCTTTTCCTCAATCTGTCTTTTGCGCAGGATATGCACCTTATCTTCTTACGGTCACTGGAAATAGCATTGTCTCATCGCTGGCGGCGAGACTACGCTATTAGTAATGCAAACCCCATAGAAAGGGGTTAAAGGAATTAGAGTTACTTAGGTCCATCTTAAATTATTTAAACTCAAACAACTCTTCTATCAGAAGGGCAACAAAGCAGATTATATGTTAGTGAACAAATTGAGATTTAGGATGGGTGTAACACAGATTCCCTTCCTTCGCTATAATGGACATAGATTATACACATCAAAACTGATTGGCGAACTCTATACAACTTTACTAATGATGAAAGGTGCAGGCAATTAGATATTTCCTTCAGACCCTTGCAGCTCTGTTTTCTCTGAACACGCTTGGGTATGTTATTAAACACCTTAAACCTCACAAAGAGCCAGATCCTGATGGATATGCTGCACTTTTTTAATAAATCTTTTTTCACCCAGAATTACGTTCACTAATTCTAAGAGTTTTCCAGAATGCCAGTGTTTCCGGATGATTCTCTAGAGATTATCTAGAAGCCTCCATAGTCACAATCTCCAAACCAGGCAAAGGTATTTGAAAGCTATTGACCTATATCTTTGATCAATATACACATTAAAATATGCGCAAAAATTCTAACCAGACCCTTAACTCATCTCTCTTACTCGCTGATCATATTTGCTTCGCACTCCACAGTTTAAGTCCAGATAACACTTGGAGACTCCTGAATATATTCTTAGAATATTCAATAATTAGTCAGCCCTTCTTGGGAGTCGCTGTAGATGCTGAGAAAGCGTTTGACCGTGTGACGTGGGATTTTATGTGGAACCCTTCAAGTTTTTGGGTTCCCTACACAATGGTTCACCACTATTGTGGAATTGTATACTGCCCCATAAGCACCGGTTAGGGGCTTAGGTTCTTGTTCCCCTCCCTTTGAAATGACCAGTGGCACAAAACAAGGGTACCCCCTTTCACCTTTTGGTATTCAATTAGTAATTGGCTCTTTAGATGAATGCATGCATCAGAACTCTATCATTTCTGATATTCCCCTAGTACTACTCAAACAATTGCACTTTTTGCAGACATTATAACTATCTTTACCTCTAATCTTGTAAACACTCTTCCCCATTTATTCCAGACCCTCATAAATTATGGTGTAATCTCTTTGTATAAACTAAAATATAATAAGACAGAGGTGTTCATTTCGGGTTATCCCAAGCCATATAGAGATCAACTTACAGATGCCTATCCCTTTAAATGGTCTACCCATTCTCAAAACATTGAGGGATTTAGATTTCTAATGATACTTTGTGAGTTAAGACTACTACATAACAAATGGTATTTTACCTCAATTTCCTGTTTAGGCAAGATCACGAGAACTAACTTATTTGTTTTGCTGCCTACCTCTTAAAATTCACAAACAATTCTTATTACAGTTCCAGAGCCTTATGACTGAGTATATATGGAGGGGAAAGGGCCCACATGTGTCACATAAAATTTACCGTACCCTCATTACTTAGGGGGTGTGGCCTTGCATCCTCCGATATTATGAAAGCTGCCATGCTGACCCTTAGTTTGCGATAGGAAGACAAACAAAAATATAGCCATTGGCAGGAAATTGAACAAGCATCATTACCCTCTTAGATCGCCCTCACTGGCCTTCCCTGGATTCCACCTCAATGTCAAACGTAACATCAGAACTTAAACTATCCAACATATTAATCCTATGGGATTGTTTTCCTTACTAACCTCTTGTTGCCCCTCACCCTTTGACAATACACTCATGATATGGCCTTCTATATGGATTAGTCAGTTCTCATCCCATGTTGTTGAAAGAGATTGGAATCTCATTTATAGCTGACCTCTTAAATGATGATAGACTTAAGATTTTCCCTGAACTCTGTCTTGCTACTTCCTATCATAGAATTTTACAATTTGATTTTTTAAGGTTTAAAAGCCTCCTGATTCAGTAGAGCTTTGACTTTAATGTTAATCTCCCTTGTCCCCATTGGGTGCACAAATGACGTGAAGGTGGCCCATTGCGCAGACCTTTATGTTTAAGCTTTGTGGAAGGTGCTCAACCTCACAAGACATCTGGTCCATTTCTGGCCTGGGAACATATTATACAGATTAATCTCCCACTTTTAGAGTGGCAAAAAACTATCTTGATTAATAAAAAAGCCAAATGTATTATAGGAAAAATGTATTATAAATTTTTATCTTAGTGGTATGTGACTCCAGCTAAAAAACACCAATTTGACAACAGTTTTGCCCCTTTTTGTTGGAGTTATTCTGCTAATGGTGATTTTCTACACATGTGGTGGTCTGGTGCCTGTTTAATGGAACGCTTGCTTTAATTTATTGGCCATATTTCATATTGAAATTCTAGTTCACCAGAAAACTATGCTTCTTCACTGAGACACCATTTCCTTACCACATATCAGGGTTATTTCTGAATATATTTCTTTTTTTAAGTAAAAAGCCCAACTTCTCCTTCATGGAGTAGTGGAAATTACAGATTTCGTAAATTCCATGGACAGTTATTGCTTCCGCACCCTACATGTTACCCATATACTAAATAATTTTAAAGTGATGCAGCATATCTGTAAAAATCTGACTAGAAAATATCACATGACCATCTCTATGTAAAAAAGGAAGATATTTTACCTAAAAATCACTTCAGCTCACAAGTGTAAGTGCTCTGTCAGCCTCTCTTTTTACTGTCATCTGTATGGTTAAAAAAACAAAAGCAGCCTATCAGCATCATCGATACTGAGGTAAAACTTTACTTAACTGTAATCTTATGGAATTTCTCCATAATCTCACAAGATTTTATAGTAAACGTCTTTAATCTAAGATGAGAAGTAAGGTTACTGTGTCTACACATGCCAGATGCACCCTCCTTTGTAAGACCTGGGAAAAGCATGCGGATTGGATACTTACTGTCTCTTTACAGTGAGATATATCTTAATTTTTTACATAGAGATGTTAATGTTATATTTTCATCTTTTTACAGATATACTGCGAGATTTGGTTATTTTTGCTATGAATCCTGCTTATAAATAAAAAAAATAACAAATAGATAATAAACTTAATAAAATGCACATATTTTGACGTAGTTTGTGTTTTATCACGCTGTGCAGTTCATGTAAAAATAAATATGTATGACCAAAATAAATGCTGCAAATGTTTTATGTCCTTTTAAGAAGCTGCTTGTAGCAGGCCATTCTAGCAGCAGGTACAAAAAAAAGAGATTCCAATGGCACTACTTATTAAGTAAATGTAGACTTTTATCCAATAATAGAATACTTAGGTATTATTTAACCAAAGTTACGGATTAGGTGCTGTGTATATTAGAAATTACAAACTTGGGAGTTTGTGGAGAACAGAATTTCTGCACAACAAGTATACACTTATAGCACTCAAAAGTCTGTAAGAATAAATCACCCTTGGGTGATACTTTAAATCATAGATATGTCAAAATAATGGTTATTTTGGGTAAGATAGATAGAAAAAACTGAATTTAAAAATTAACTTTTATTAATCAATGTTAAAAGTATTCTCATACACACACAACACACAATTAAAACTACGTATAGAGGGAATGGACTAAACGTGCCCTTATAATCATAAAACGCTATAAATTTAGCGTAATACTTGTCATAGTCATATATTCATGGAAATAGGTTCAATGTATTAACTGGCTTGTAAATAATAGCCAGAAAAATTAAATGTAATACAGGAAATATATGACTAGACTTATAACTGGTGTAGACTCTTAATTAGTAAAGGACTGGGGTGAGCAAACACATTGCCCACGTTGGATAAGGTACTTGCGAATCAAGACACAAGCGGAAGCACATCGATACTCGCTGTGTTAGAAATTGTGCATGGAGGGCTGTGTGTTCAAAAATTCTGAGTGTAAAAAGCTGGCTAATAGTGATGTGTGTTAAACCAAAACGTTAATATCAGACTAAAGGTGTCTGTTTATTAGGTAAATACTACAACGTTTGAAGCCAGTTAATAGGTGTACAAATATGTCAAGAGCAGAATCGTCTCAAGTGGAACTTGTTACAGTGTATTTGTAACAGTGGATAAGATAAATATAGCTACAATATCTCCACATTATACATTCATTTATTGGTATTCGTGGTGTTACTGTTATACACTTGCTCTTCATTAAATGTTATTATGAGAACAGTTCACAGATTTCGTAACTAAATGAAACAATATTACCCTTAGTTGAATACACCAGTGATATGCTGCTTATATTTGAGCAACTATATTTGAACGATGATTAATAAATTTAAATTTGTGTAATAAACCACTATTCATAAAGGGGGTAACAAACTCATAAGAGGTCTTTAGTAACACATTAGAATTGCAGAATGTTTAAGCAAAAGCTATCGTATGCTTGTGTGAGTAGGGGTTAACTTGATAGAACTTCTAATATATAGCATATACTAATGGTTGCCAAGATTAATGGTGTTTAATATAACCATGAGAAATAATACAACCACACTTCAGTTATAGTTTTTAGGTTTTATTAGTTAACTCTCACAGGTTAATTTGCTGTGGTATTGCTCAGTATAAGAGCCGTATGTCAACTAGCAGTTATATGACATAAGTAAGCGGTTTCTTAAACGAATCTTATACACAGTTTGTTCAGTATGAGAGCCGTGTGTCAGCTGGCAGCTGTAAGAAATAATTAAGCAGTTTAACAACCGACTTCATGCACAGTTTGCTGTAATATTGCTTAGTATAAGAGCCGTATGTCATCTAGCAGCTATATTACATAAGTGAGCGGTTTAATAGTCGAATCTATACACAGTTTGTTCAGTATGGAAGCCGTAGGTCAGCTGGCAGCTGTGAGAAATAATTGAGCAGTTTATCAACTGACTCCATGTACAGTTTGATCAAGGCAGCAACATACAACCTAGGTCTGTGTTGTGTTGCTAGGCTTGAAGCTGGCTGTGGATTAAGTAGTAGCATACAGATTATGTCAGACAGCTGAGCGCTTGTGAAAGGTTGATGCCGAAAGTGAATAACACGGCTAGTATAAGTGATGCTATACCCCAGAGCTGTTAGCGTAAATAAGTTAAAGAGTTACTGAAAGGGACACGCTGGTCGTTCCCTACTATACGAATCCTAAAACACAGGAGCTCACTGGGCTCCTCACCAATGCCCTAATATGTTTCGCCGCTTATTGGCTTTATCAAAGGGTGCGCGCGCGGCGCGCAAAACTGGATTTAAATAGCCTAGATGTCTTATCGTGCAACCCCCTGAATGACATCGTGAATTACTGCTGAAGGAAGTACTGGGTCCTAAGCAGCATTATATTCTAATAGCTGTTATCATGGTGATAAAGATGTATAGCTTATGCGGGTGCAGGCTAACTGATATGTTAATAGTGCATAAGACACTAAAAGTCTAAATTTGGGACAAACAATGTGACAGATATTAAATTAGGTCATAGATGAAAAAAGGAAAAGGGAGATTTTTTCATGGTAATCGTATTATTGTGTGTATTACAAATACTGTGATACAAGTGAATCATTAATCTAAATTATATTAGAGTGGTAGTATACCCATTAACATTGAAATAATAAATATATAAAGGATGTGTGGTGTTCTATTCTATGTGTGAAAAATGTTTTAGAATAAGATATTATTAAGACTAATTGTGAATACCATAATTAAAAAAATGGTCATTATGTGCCAATATGTGATAATCAATATTTCAGTGAAGGAAACAGGGAGTGTTAAACGTAAGTGAGGAACAAAAGAAAATGGTTTTCACAATTGATAATACTAAGTGAAAGGTGTCACTGGTAAATTATTTAAGTCCCATAGTTGTTCAATATATTGTAATGCAAAGTCAACAGTTATACACTAAAACGTGTTCATTCCTGCGTTAAAAGGTACAGCATCAATAGAGATAACAGTGAAGGATATAATAAAAGGTATATAATAGAAAAACCTAAGGGGGTTGTAAGGATAAGGCACTAAATTATCTGAGTTTAAAGGAATGCAACGAAGTTGTTATTTTCGTTTAATCCAAATGGATGAATGGAATTCAATAAATAAATCCATCTACTCTCTGCTTTCAAAAGGGCTTGTTCCACATTGCCCCCACAAATTCCTAATTCTGCTTTCTGTATGCCCCAACATTGGAGGTCAGACTGTCTAGATTTATGTTTTTGCAAAAAGTGTCTGGCAACTGAGGTAATAGTTTTTCCAGCTTTGGTGTCATTAGCAGCATTTTTAATGTTTCTTAGGTGTTCTTGCAGTCTGATTCGTATTTTTCTGGTCGTCATACCAACGTAAAATTTCGGACATTTACATTGAAGGACATAAATAACTGCTTTATGAAAAAGACCAATCAAATTGAAGATCGATTTGGGAAAATCCACCAGATTAGAGCCCATATAAACTGTACCACAGAGGGAGTTATTTATGTCCTTCAATGTAAATGTCCGAAATTTTACGTTGGTATGACGACCAGAAAAATACGAATCAGACTGCAAGAACACCTAAGAAACATCAAAAATGCTGCTAATGACACAAAAGCTGGAAAAACTATTACCTCAGTTGCCAGACACTTTTTGCAAAAACATAAATCTAGACAGTCTGACCTCCAATGTTGGGGCATACAGAAAGCAGAATTAGGAATTTGTGGGGGCAATGTGGAACAAGCCCTTTTGAAAGCAGAGAGTAGATGGATTTATTTATTGAATTCCATTCATCCATTTGGATTAAACAAAAATAACAACTTTGTTGCATTCCTTTAAACTCAGATAATTTAGAGCCTTATCCTTACAACCCCCTTAGGTTTTTCTATTATATACCTTTTATTATATCCTTCACTGTTATCTCTATTGATGCTGTACCTTTTAACGCAGGAATGAACACGTTTTAGTGTATAACTGTTGACTTTGCATTACAATATATTGAACAACTATGGGACTTAAATAATTTACCAGTGACACCTTTCACTTAGTATTATCAATTGTGAAAACCATTTTCTTTTGTTCCTCACTTACGTTTAACACTCCCTGTTTCCTTCACTGAAATATTGATTATCAAGTATTGGCACGTAATGACCATTTTTTGAATTATGGTATTCACAATTAGTCTTAATAATATCTTATTCTAAAACATTTTTCACACATAGAATAGAACACCACACATCCTTTATATATTTATTATTTCAATGTTAATGGGTATACTACCACTCTAATATAATTTAGATTAATGATTCACTTGTATCACAGTATTTGTAATACACACAATAATACGATTACCATGACAAAATCTCCCTTTTCCTTTTTTCATCTATGACCTAATTTAATATCTGTCACATTGTTTGTCCCAAATTTAGACTTTTAGTGTCTTATGCACTATTAACATATCAGTTAGCCTGCACCCGCATAAGCTATACATCTTTATCACCATGATAACAGCTATTAGAATATAATGCTGCTTAGGACCCAGTACTTCCTTCAGCAGTAATTCACGACGTCATTCAGGGGGTTGCACGATAAGACATCTAGGCTATTTAAATCCAGTTTCGCGCGCCGCGCGCGCACCCTTTGATAAAGCCGATAAGCGGCGAAACATGTTAGGGCATTGGTTTGGTTGGTTGGTGTTTTAGGATTCGTATAGTAGTGAACGACCAGCGTGTCCCTTTCAGTAACTCTTTAACTTATTTACGCTAACAGCTCTGGGGTATAGCATCGCTTATACTATCCGTGTTATTCACTTTCGGCATCAACCTTTCACAAGCGCTCAGCTGTCTGACATAATCTGTATGCTACTACTTAATCCACAGCCAGCTTCAAGCCTAGCAACACAACACAGACCTAGGTTGTATGTTGCTGCCTTGAACAAACTGTGCGTGGAGTCGGTTGATAAACTGCTCAATTATTTCTCACAGCTGCCAGCTGACCTACGGCTTCCATACTGAACAAACTGTGTATAGATTCGACTATTAAACCGCTCACTTATGTCATATAGCTGCTAGATGACATACGGCTCTTATACTGAGCAATATTACAGCAAACTGTGCATGAAGTCAGTTGTTAAACTGCTTAATTATTTCTTACAGCTGCCAGCTGACACACGGCTCTCATACTGAACAAACTGTGTATAAGATTCGTTTAAGAAACCGCTTACTTATGTCATATAACTGCTAGTTGACATACGGCTCTTATACTGAGCAATACCACAGCAAATTAACCTGTGGGAGTTAACTAATAAAACCTAAAAACTATAACTGAAGTGTGGTTGTATTATTTCTCATGGTTATATTAAACACCATTAATCTTGGCAACCATTAGTATATGCTATATATTAGAAGTTCTATCAAGTTAACCCCTACTCACACAAGCATACGATAGCTTTTGCTTAAACATTTTGCAATTCTAATGTGTTACTAAAGACCTCTTATGAGTTTGTTACCCCCTTTATGAATAGTGGTTTATTACACAAATTTAAATTTATTAATCATCGTTCAAATATAGTTGCTCAAATATAAGCAGCATATCACTGGTGTATTCAACTAAGGGTAATATTGTTTCATTTAGTTACGAAATCTGTGAACTGTTCTCATAATAACATTTAATGAAGAGCAAGTGTATAACAGTAACACCACGAATACCAATAAATGAATGTATAATGTGGAGATATTGTAGCTATATTTAGCTTATCCACTGTTACAAATACACTGTAACAAGTTCCACTTGAGACGATTCTGCTCTTGACACATTTGTACACCTATTAACTGGCTTCAAACGTTGTAGTATTTACCTAATAAACAGACACCTTTAGTCTGATATTAACGTTTTGGTTTAACACACATCACTATTAGCCAGCTTTTTACACTCAGAATTTTTGAACACACAGCCCTCCATGCACAATTTCTAACACAGCAAGTATCGATGTGCTTCCGCTTGTGTCTTGATTCGCAAGTACCTTATCCAACGTGGGCAATGTGTTTGCTCACCCCAGTCCTTTACTAATTAAGAGTCTACACCAGTTATAAGTCTAGTCATATATTTCCTGTATTACATTTAATTTTTCTGGCTATTATTTACAAGCCAGTTAATACATTGAACCTATTTCCATGAATATATGACTATGACAAGTATTACGTTTTATGATTATAAGGGCACGCTTAGTCCATTCCCTCTATACGTAGTTTTAATTGTGTGTTGTGTGTGTATGAGAATACTTTTAACATTGATTAATAAAAGTTAATTTTTAAATTCAGTTTTTTCTATCTATCTTACCCAAAATAACCATTATTTTGACATATCTATGATTTAAAGTATCACCCAAGGGTGATTTATTCTTACAGACTTTTGAGTGCTATAAGTGTATACTTGTTGTGCAGAAATTCTGTTCTCCACAAACTCCCAACATTCTAGCAGCAGGGTCTACATCACCAATTAAAGGCTAGATTACAAGTGGAGAGCTAATTTAACGTGCGCCCGGACACAAGCGAATAAAAAAACGTGGGCGAACATTAGATAACCAGCCATAATAAGTGGCTGGTTAATGCTACCGTAAGCTTGCAGTAACAATTTACTCTCTGAAAATTAACCTGAGTTCAGACCTCTGGTTAATTTTAAAAATCCCCTCAAAAATAAAGTTTTGTTCCATTTTCTTAATAAATATAATAAGTATTTTTATTTCTTGAAGTATAACTGCACAAAGCAGTTTTAAGGGGTTAAAGTGTGCGGATGTGGGGTGTTAGAAAAAAACGGCACTGAAAAGAGTCTATGGGGACTTTGTTATTACTATAAATATATATGTATATGCTTATATACATATATATTTACATTTTAATATGTGTTTATACTGATATAAACACATAAATATATATGAATAGATTCATATAGATATATATTTAAACTTTGCTGCCCATCACTGAGCGACTTACCCCCTTCGCTGTGCTAGGTTCTCTGACTTGACTATCAGCATGAGAACGAGGTTCCCATTGGAGCCTATGGAATATGCGCAAAGCTTCCATGCAATGTACTTATAATACTAGTACACATTTGCGTGCGCTGGTATTACAATTGAAGCACAAATATTGCGCTCGCGAAAGTGCAATTTTGCGCTCTAATTTTAATCTAGCCCTAAATAGTCAAGAATTCTAGATTCATTGCTGTTTATTTAATTTTTTTTTAAAACAGTATACAGTATTTTTTTTTATTATTATCTTACTTATCTGGGAGTGGATATTAACTTGTGGTTACCTATCTGCTCAGTTATACTTAGTGGAGGCATTGGATCAGAACAAGTTGTCCTGATCTCCATGTCATAGTGGAGACTATAGATTCTTGTTAGTATCAGAAACTAATATAACTACCGCTCTCTCCTGTCCACCTCAGAGAGCAGGGATAAATGGGGTTGCAGATGGAGGCACTGCTGAGATACCTCAGGACCCAGTCAATAAAATCACATATTAGCTCTATAGAAGACACAGTTATACACAAAAACAAAATATTACAATACTTTTTATTATTTATATTTATTTTTTAGAGCATGAAATAAAAAAAAGATATAGAAAATTATCCCCATCAATTAGAATTCAATTCTACAGCAGTTAGCTGTGGTCCAGTCCATTTTAGCACACTGACAGTTACAGGTGTTACCATTAATAATAGTCCATGAGCCACAGCCCTTTCCACACGAACAAGATAATGGAATGTCTCCTGTGGGGAAAAAAAATGAGAGTAAAAGAAATAAATAAAAAATATTGAAGGTGATATTTAGGTTAGAATAAGTATAAGACAGAGGCTTTGATCCAATATACATTTCTTTAAAATTATAACGTAGAATATTTTTTGCTAATATTTGGCAATATGTTTGATGTTAGTTGATCTATTCCACGGGAAAATGTTGAAAATTATGAGTTTTTTCCTGCTATAGATTTATTTGAATTTCTTACTCAATATGATCTAAGACATCCAGTTTTTAAGGAGAAGATGGAATCAGGTGGTCTACTAAGGGTTTGTAGATTACTCATTAGGTTTGATATTTTTTTTTTTGTGTAATTAAATTATATCCCAGATCTAAATGTTCCATGCTGTCCTAAAAGTGCTGGGCTTTAACGCTATCAGGTCGGAATGGAACTTCCTAGCTTGTGCGATGCCCAGGTCCCCCTCTGTGAGAAAATGAGCCCCTGATCCAACGAAACTCAGACAGTCCCCCAGAATCGAATCAGTGCTTAAATACAGTGACAATGAGTCACTGATACAATGTGACAGCCAATGAGTGCAATCATTGGCTGTCAGCACTGTCTCTGTTTCCTCTCCTAAAGAATCCTAAAGAATCCCACAGTTCTTTACAGTTTTCATATAAAAAAATAAAATAACCCTTTCAGTGCTGATCACGGTATTATTGTTGATCAGTACTTCTGGGGTGTGATTTAATTTTTTAGTTACAATTTGGACCATTTTCTTATTTTTATTAATTTTTAACCTTTCCTGCTGTTTCTGATCACTGGCCAATGGGGTAGATTTAACAAGCAGCGGATGCTGCTTTCTATGCCTGCCGTAAGACCGCTGCTTCTTAACTTGTCCGCCACCTTTTAGGGACAATTGACACCTCTGTTAGCGGCCAATGTGCAGGGGTCAACATTGCACAAGCATTTCACAAGAAATGCTTGTGCAATGTTAAATGCCGACAGCGTATGCATTTAGCAATGTCGGGTGGACATGATACGCTACAGTGAATCATGTTTACCCGGGACTTTTTAAATCTACCCATTTGCCTGTAATCAGTCTGATCAGTGTTCTGTCTGTTAGTTTACTAAAAAAAAACTTTTCAGTGCTCTTTAGATTTTTTTAGGTGGTGTGCAGGATTCATTTTGTTGGATGGAAATGGGAATTGTGGGTGGGTTGAGGGAGGTAATGTTAGGTAGTAGTAAAAAAATAATAATATTTTTGTTTCCCCTTTTGCATCATGGTATCATACTATACCGCAGAAGCACCATTTTCGCGTGGGATTCAGAGAGTGATACCTTTGCTTTATCTGATAATGACACTCTAACAGCATCATATATAGAGCCCCTAAGTGAGACTGCTTATAATCGTCCAAAATTCTCAAATGAAAATTGGGTACCCCAAACTTAACAGCCCTTGAAATACCACTATTTACTCCTGTCATCACAACCAACATTTCAGGTTCAAGCCAATAAATTATTTTAACCGTTTTCTCACTGACATGTTTAAGAACATAGCTACTCAAACAAATGTATGTGCCAGCCAGTATCTGTCAGCAAATCCACTTGTCACCTCACTGACCTAACTGAAATTAAAATGTTTTTGACACTGACCTTGGTAATGGGTATAGTGGAAAAAAAACAGCATACGTTCCTACGGACACCAGCACTCAATCCTGGCTACCACTCTTTTTCCAAGAGATTATGAAGAGGGATAGATATAAACAGCTGCTGCGGTTTATACATTTTATTGATAATATCTAGTGCCCCCTTAGAAATGACCCCTTGCATGACAGCCTATACGAGGTAAGGCCCCTGATCAAACACCTGTCTGAAAAGTTTTCTGAAAATTATATCTCTGACCAGAACATCTGTGTTAATAAATCCCTCATGAATTTTAAGGGAATATTGCTTTTTAAGCAATACGTTCTATCTAAGCATTCATGCTATAGAATCAAATTTTATAAATTGTATGAATGCACTACAGTTTATACTTGGGAATTTTGCATTCATGAAGAGAAAGATAACTATCGTGATCCACCTGGTGGCCCAGGTGTTATTTGATGGACAATTACTATACCAGCAAAGATTTAAAAATGTTTTAAACCCTAGCTTGGGGCACAGTGTGCAAAAATCATACAGGTTTCCCCCAGAAACTCACATACGACAAATATTGTGGAGGCACAACTTGAAGTGCTGGCTCTTTGGTACACTGACAAAAAAAAGACGTGTACATGCTGTCCACAATGCATGATGAAAGTACAATGCCAGTGTCTGTCAGGGGAAGGATGCACAGATCCAAAAACCAAAGGGCATTGTTCAGTACAGAAAATAAATGTGGGGGGTAGATTTAGCTGATCAGTGCATACAACCATATTTGGTTCAGCACAGATAGCAGTCTAAAATTCATATGTGCTGTACAAAAAAAGCAGGCACAGGAATGTCATAAACTTTCCCAGAATATACGTTAAAGTTTTTATCAGATATTTTGTAGATATTTGCGTTTGTTTCCGCCGAATTTCGTTTTCGAATGCATCAGAATTTCTGAATCAACACCATAACTAAAATCCTGAAAAATTCCGAAAAAGAATAAATCAGTTTTCAAATTTTCTGATCCATTATTCATATTCAGAATTTTATATTGTTCTAATCCGACACTAACTAAGTCACTAAATAAAACTATTAACCCCTAAACCGCCGTTCCCCGACATCGTTGACTCCAACTAAATAAAGCTATTAACCCTGAAACTGCTGTTTCCAGACATCGCCAACACTAACTAAACCTATTAACCCCTAAACCGCAGTTCCCCGACATCGCCAACACTAGCTAAACCTATTAACCCCTAAACCACAGTTCCCCGACATCGCCGACACTAACTAAACCTATTAACCCCTAAACTGCCATTCCCAAACATCGCCAACACTAACTAAACCTATTAACCCCTAAACCGCAGTTCACCGACATGTAGTCACTAACTGAAACACTACATAAACCTCAGATATTTTTTTTTTTTTAGATTAGGGCTTTTATATTTTAATGGCCGAAAAAAAGCTAACACTAACCCCAAAATCAGTACTCACAGTTGCTGAAGTCTAGCAAAAGATCTTCATCCCAGCGGCGAAGCATCTTCATCCAGGCGGCTTCATCTGTATCCATCGAGGGACCGGCATCTTCTATATTCATCCCAGCGGAGCGGTTGGTGGATGCGCGGAGGCGGAGGTCCAGACAGAGGTCCATCGGTCCGACGTGGAGGTCCTCTTCATGCAATCGTCTGCCGCACACTGAGGATTCAATACAAGGTACCCTTTTTATGTTGGGATACCGTTGCATTCCTATTGGCTGAAAAATTTAAATCAGCCAATAGGAATGAGATACAAGTACAAAAAAATGAGCAGCACTAAATAACATACAGCGTGTTTCTTGGAGATGGATAGAAACCTTCCAGAGCAGAAATAACGGCTGAATCGAGCCAAATGATTGCGGCTGTACACAGATCCGTGGGTTCCTCCTCCACAGACAGATAACCGGATAACTGCAAGATAGAAAGGGAGATAGCGCAGTCCTCGATTCAAGGTAGTATTTATTGGATACAGTACACAACACGCTAGTAATAATACACTTACTAGACGAATAAAACAACAAGCCCCAAATCACAGATCCTAGGATAACATGAACAAGTCCGTGTCTGGTCCGTCAGCCTGACAATTCAGTTTGAAGCTCCCGGCTTACGGCACATGTGATCCAGCTGACGTTAGTCCAAACACTCTCCTACAGATTCTCGTCTGGGCCAAACTGAATTGTCAGGCTGTTTCTGAGTACGGATGCTGATGGGCCAGACACAGACTTGTTCCTGTTATCCTAGGATCTGGGATTTGGGGCTTGTTGTTTTATTCATCTAATAAGTGTATTATTATAGCGTGCTGTGTACTGTATCCATTAAATACTACCTTGAATCGAGGACTGTGCTGTCTCCCTTTCTATCTTGCATTAGGAATGAGAGCTGATTAAATCCTATTGACTGATTTAAACAGCCAATAGGATTTTAGCAGCTCTCATTCCTATTGGCTGATTTAAACAGCCAATAGGAATGTAACGGTACCCTAATATAAAAGGGGTACCTTGCATTGAATCCTCGTGCGGCCGACGATCACATGAAGAGGACCTCATTGTCGGACCAATGGAACTCCACCTGGACCTCCACCTCCACACATCCAGCGACCATTCCGCCTCTGCTGGGATGAATATAGAAGATACCGGTTCCGCGATGGATACAGATGGAGCTACCTGGATGAAGATGCTTCGCCGCTGGGATGAAGATCTTTCACCGCAGTTCAGCAACTATGAGTGGGGTTAGTGTTAGGTATTTTTTTTAATTTATTTTTTCTGGGGTGTTTTTTTTTAGGGGCAATGCCCATACAAATGCCCTTTTCAGGGCAATGGGTAGATTAGTTTTTTTTTAGTTAGGTTTTTTTAGGGGGTGTTTGTTGTATTTTTTTTAGCATAAGAGCTGTTAACTTTAGGGCAATTCTCTACAAAAGGCCCCTTTAAGGGCAATTGGTAGTTTATTATAGACTAGGGTTTTTTTATTTTGGGGTGGGTTTTTTTTTTTTAAACGGGGTATTAGAATAGGAATAATTTTTATTATTTTGGATAATTTTGTTTTATTTTTTTTGTAATGGGTTTTTATTTTTATTTTTTAGGGTGTTATTTTTTTTTAGGTTAGCATTTTTTATTTTTCATGGGCCGAAAAAGAGCTGAATGCCCTTTTAAGGGCAATGCCCATACAAATGCCCTTTTTGTAGGGTGACCATATTGCCGCTTTAAAAAGGGACACATATGAAAAATACATATGTCAGGGCTGTTTAAAGAAATGTTTTGTATAAGAACCCTGACATATGTATTTTTTATTTGTGTTCCTTCTTAAATCGGCAATATGGGCAGACTACCTTTTTTGGGGCAATGGGTAGATTAGGTTTATTTTTATTCTGTGAGTTTTGGGGGTGGTGGTTTGTAATGTTAGGGGGGTTTGTTTTTATATTTTTGCAAAAGAGCTGTTAACTTTAGGGCAATGCCCTACAAAAGGGCCCTTGGTAGTTTATTATAGATTAGAGTTTTTTTATTTATTTTTTTTTTTATTTTAAAACGGGGGTATTAGAATAGGAATAATTTTGTTATTCGTTTGTTATTTGTTGTAATGGTAGTTTTTTTATTTTTTGTAATTGTAGTGTTTGTATTTATTTTAACTAGGTAGTTAGTAATTAGTTATATTGTAGCTAGCTTAGGTTTTATTTTTTGTAATTGTAATTATAATTTTTTAGTAATGTTAGGTTTTTATATTTTTAGTAATGTTAGGTTTTATTAGTGTAAGCTTAGGTTTTATTTTTATTTCACAGGTAAGTTTGTATTTATTTTTAAATAGGTAGTTAGTTAATAATTGTAACTTTAATTTAGGTCTATTTTAAAGGGACATTCAACACCCGCTAGAACATAATTTCATGTTGTGTAAATTGAATCGAAAATTCGCCTGCACCACATCCCTGTTTTGTTTCTATATATAACGTCCAAGTAATCCTCATCGTTATAGCTTACCGTACTAACTAAATATGGCTGCCTAACTCCCCCCACCGTTACGTAGGGACCTTCTTTTTGAAAGGATCAGCCAATCATGATCCATTCCTCGGACTGAAAATTAAAGCATGTTCACGGACCTTAACGCATGCGTATTAGCACTGATATCTAGGAGTGTGCAATAGAAGACTCCTACAGCTCTTGTAATTGTGATTGTGCTCGGTTTTTAATAAATGCGCATGCGCAATGACGTAGGAAGAGCGTCACCTGAAAATAACATGAACGTGCCTGAAGGGGATGTGTGATGGGGAAGAAGCATGAATGGGAGGAGTTAGGCGGCCATATTTTGTTAGTACGGTAAGCTATAACGATGAGGATTACTTGGACGTTATATATAGAAACAAGGCAGGGATGTCGTGCAGGCGGATTTTGGATTCTGTTTACACAACATGAAATTATGTTATAGCGGGTGTTGAATGTCCCTTTAATTATGTTAAAGTTAGGGGGTGTTAGATTTAGGGGTTAATAGTTTAATTTAGGTTGTTGTGATGTGGGGGCCAGCGGTTTAGGGATTAATAGGTTTAGTTAGTGTTGGCCTTGTGGGTGTACAGCGGTTTAGGGGTTAATAGGTTTAGTTAGTGTTTTAGTTAGTGTTGGCGATGTGGGTGTACGGCGGTTTAGTTAGTATCGGCGATGTTGGGGAACTGCGGTTTAGAGGTTAATAGGTTTAGTTAGTATTGGCAACGTTTGGGAACTGCGGTTTAGTGGTTAATAGGTTTAGTTAGTGTTGGCGACGTTTGTGAACTGCGGTTTAGGGTTTAATAGGTTTAGTTAGTGTCAGCGAGGTTGGGGAATGCGGTTTAGGGGTTAATAGGTTTAGTTAGTGTCGGCGATGTCAGGGAACTGTGGTTTAGGGGTTAATAGCTTTATTTAGTGATTTAGTTAGTGTCGGCAATGTCTGGGAACTGCGGTTTAGGGGTTAATAGGTTTAGTTAGTGTTGGCGATGTTTGGGAACTGCGCTTTAGGGGTTAATAGGTTTAGTTAGTGTTGGCGACATTTGGGAACTGCGGTTTAGGGGTTAATCGGTTTAGTTAGTGTCGGCGATGTTTGGGAACGTGGTTTAGGAGTTAATAGGTTTAGTTAGTGTCGGCGAACTGTGGTTTAGGGGTTAATAGCTTTATTTAGTGATTTAGTTAGTGTCTGCGATGTCTGGGAACTGCGGTTTAGGGGTTAATAGGTTTAGTTAGTGTTGGCGACGTTTGGGAACTGCGGTTTAGGGGTTAATAGGTTTAGTTAGTGTTGGCGACGTTTGGGAACTGCGGTTTAGGGGTTAATAGGTTTAGTTAGTGTCGGCGATGTTTGGGAACGTGGTTTAGGGGTTAATAGGTTTAGTTAGTTCGGGGAATTGCGGTTTAGGGGTTATTAGCTTTATTTAGTAATTTAGTTAGTGTCGTCCATGTCTAGGAACTGCGGTTTAGGGGTTAATAGGTTTAGGTAATGTTGGCGATGTGGGGGTGGCGGTTTAGGGGTTAATAGTTTTAGTTAGTGTTGACTATGTGGGGAGACAGCGGTTTAGGGGTTAATAGCTTTATTTAGTGTCGGCAATGTGAGTGGCGGCGACAGTTTTAGTTAATTTTGTTATATTTATATTCTTTTCTGCATATTAGTTATGTTAAGTTAAATCGTTTTTTCGGTTTCCTTTTGTTTTTTTTGGATGCATTCTTTATTCGTATACATTATTCTATTCGAAACTTCAGAAAAGAATAATGCATATGAATAAAGAATGGATCTGGAAAAACGAACGGATCCAAAAAAACGATTTAACTTAACTAATTTGCAAAAACAAATTTTTTTTTTTAAACTTAACTAAACTAATTTTCCGAAACAAAATTATTTAACTAATGAAAACGAAACTAAACAAATTTTTTTAGCATTGCACATGTCTAATATTTTGTTTAACCAACTACTAAATCTTCCCACATTTGAATCGGCGAATGTCCATAGACTTTGTTGCAATCACCTTCCTTAAAGGATCCCTCCCCCCAGAGCCAGCAAAATGTCACCCAAGAAAAAGTGCAGAGTCTGTTACAAAAAAGGAGCTAGGAGGGGCAATAGCTACTATTCCTGACCATCTCTACTTGGCTTTTGTATTTCAGAGTCTTCCATACTAAGTTAAACTTCTGATTCAAATGTATGTTATTTTATTATTCTGTATTCCTGACCTCAGCTTGCTTGATTACTCTTTGTCCCATCTTATTCACCTGTTATACAGACTACTCTGACTTTATGGATCCCCTGACCGTGGCCTGTCCCTTTTTACGTTATGCCCAGCCACTCTAAGGTCAAGGTAAATTAGATACACAAAACAACTCAAAATACCCCATTTAGAATTCCTAGACTCCTAGACTCACCCCCAGATGGGCTATAATAATGGATCATCTGCTTTATATCTGATGAAACGACCCTTTGTTGGTTGAGAAACGCGTCATTAAAGTTTTTTTTATATTTTATTTGGAAGTTGTTCACCATTGTTTCATCTAGTGCCGCTAAATTCTAATAGTTACAACAACTTTTAAACAGTTACAACTATTATATATCTAGTTGTAACAATTAACAGACATTGATTTAACAAGCTAACCTGCACGGCTACAGCTGAAGACACTACATAGAGAGCCGTATACTCGAAAGAACAGAGAGGATACATTAACACACAGTATACTAGCCACTGTTAAGGTGCTAGCAGGCGAGACGGCACTGGTCATAGCACAGTGCAATTTCTTTTGGTTCACACACCTATGAGCTGAATCCTCAAAAAGACAAGGGATATCTGGAGAATTTATGCCGACACACAGTGTACTGGCCGCTGAATAAAGTGCCAGCAGGCGATATTGCACTGGTCAGAGTTCAGTGCAACTATTTCTGGTAAGCGCAATATTTTTGTGTTTAACACCACCTTGAAGCAAACCATATCACACTATTGGCACCCTCTTTCTTTTTATCTTTATATTAATGGGTCATATACAAAACATTTATGCAAAGAAAAATAGGCGTGTACAATGACCCTTTAACTGTATGTGTTTTTGCTACCTGTTGTGGATCTTAAAGGGACACTGAACCCAATTTTTTTCTTGCGCGATTCAGATAGAGAATGCAATTTTAAGCAACTTTCTAATTTTCTCCTATTATCAATTTTTCTTCGTTCTCTTGCTATCTTTATTTGAAAAAGAAGGAATCTAAGCTTTTTTTTTTGTTCAGAATTCTGGACAGCACTTTTTTATTGGTGGATGAATTTATCCACCAATCAGCAAGAACAACCCAGGTTGTTCACCAAAAATGGGCCGGCATCTAAACTTACTTTCTTGCATTTCAAATAAAGATACCAAGAGAATGAAGAACATTTTATAATAGGAGTAAATTAGAAAGTTGCTTAAAATTTCATGCTCTATGGGAATCACAAAAGAAAAAATTTGGGTTCAGTGTCCCTTTAACAATTTAATTGAGTCTAAACAATTATTTAATAATAGGATTATAAAACAGTGTGAGCATGATTAAGGTTTGGAATTACTAAAGATCAGGTCTTGCAAGAGTTAAAAAAAATGCAGTGGATCCTTCGGACCATGGACTGTATACTAGAGGTGTGCATACCAGACAACCCCTTCATCCTATTGCTGCATAACCTCCCTAAATTAAAAAATGAAGCCAAAGCACAGCTAATGGTTCTAATGCTGGCAAGCACTAAAAGCCCTATACCCAAGCACTGGAAAGCCACAGAATCTCCCACCAAGGCAGAACGTAAGACCTGAGTCACTAAAACCCTCCAGTTGGAAAAACTCCACTATTACAAAATAGATAAATTAGACACACATGAACTTACATGAATGCTCTAGCTGTGGAACAACAGACACTAAAAGCCCCACCCTACCTAAACACTAACCATACACTGTACTGCGTCGCCCTCACACTCTACGGATCAAACTAAAAAATCCCCCCTTTTCTTTCTTCTCTTTTTTCTTCCCCCTCATTTCTCCCCATCCTCCCTACCCCTTTACCCCTAGTCCCACGCCACTCGCATGCCTGAACAGTAAGCTACTTAAACAGTTAGGGCCTAACGTGCCTATCAAAACTCTTCAGTTCAGACCTGCACTATTAAATTATTAGTTCTTACAAGAATGGGACCTTATGTGCTGTATAAGGATATTGAGCATTGCTTTTGTCTTTGTTATTGAAACCCTTATGTTAAAACCCCTCATCACGCTAAGGAGTGATTCATCCTTCAATCACCAAGGACACTCTCTGCTCGTCTGACAACATTTGATTTCCTTAGACAATGTTTCAAAAACACTGGGCGCATAATCCCAGCTATTGGAACTCTCACTTTATTGTTATTATTGTTTTATACATGTCATCTAATATATTTATTATTCCTGATGTAAACCTGAATATCTATACTGTAATCGTGTTTGTAACGCGTCTGTCCGTCGCCGTCATCAGTTGCGCACACATCCTCAAATGAATGTTGGCTGTGCGAGGTAGCCAAAAGAATGTTGGCTGCATGTGCAGCCAAAAGAATCCACCTGAATGCAGCGTCGGCGAAATAACTAAAAAACATGTAACCGCCCGCAAGAAGAAAAAAAAAAACACGTAACCATCCGCACAGAGTATAACAAAAAAAAAACTAACCTCCCACACAAAGTATTAACAAACACCCAAACCACCAACCCCCACATCGCAAAACAAAGTATTAACCCCTAATCTGCAAATAACATAATTAAAATATTAATCCCTAAACCGCCAACTCCCCACATCGCAATAAACCTAATTAATCTATTAACCCCTAAGCCGCAAAACCTCCACATAGGCAATAAACCTATTAACTCTTAAACGCCAACTCCCCACATCGCAAGAAACCTAATAAACCTATTAACCCCTAAACCGCCAAACCCCCACATCGCAATAAACCTAATTAATATATTAACCCCTATACCGCCAACCCCCCACAACGCAAATAACTAATTTAATTAGTAAGCCCTCTAACCTAACACCCCATAAAGTAACCGCAATTACTACTAAATTTCAATAAAAATAAAAAATCCCAACATTAAATTACAAAAAATAAAGAAGTCTAACATTACAGAAAAAAAATAAACAAAATGATTAAAATTATTTTTTTTATACCTAATCCCTATGAAAATAAAAAATCCCCCCTCAAAATAAAAACACCCCCTAATCTAAACTACCAATAGCCCTTAAAAGGGGCTTTTGTAGGGCATTGCCCTAAGTTAAACAGCTCTTTTACATTTAAAAATTACTAAATCCTCCCTATCAGTAAAAACCCCCCACCCACCAAACCCCCCAAAATAAAAAAACTAAACTACCCATTGCTCCTAAAGGGGCATTTGTATGGGCATTGCCATTAAAAGGGCATTCAACTCTTTCACTGCCCTTAAAAGGGCAATAAGTTCTTTATCAAGGCCATTAAATCCCTAATCTTAAAAATAAAAATAAACTTAAAAAAAAATCCTAAAACTAAGCCCCAATAGGTACTCAACGTTCTTCCAGGCGGCTCCATCATCTTCTATCTTCATCCAGAGAGAAGGCGGTGCGGAGCGGAGATGCGGAGCTGGCTTCCCCGATGCACAGATCCTCAGCGACTGTCCTCCACGGGCGGCGGTCCTCAGTGGTGGCGGTCCTCTGCGACGTGGAGGCTCCTCTTCATGTGATCGTCCGTTGCACACTGAAGATTGAATGCAAGGTACCCCATATTTATTGGGGTACCTTGCATTCCTATTGGCTGAAATTTTGAAATCAGCCAATAGGATGAGAACTACTGAAATCTTATTGGCTGATTTGAACAGCCAATAGGATTTCTGTAGCTCTAATCCTATTGGCTGATTTCAAAATAGGAATGCAAGGTATCACAAATTGAATGCGGTACCTTGCATTCAATCTTCAGTGTACGATGGACATCGAATGGAGAGGAGCCTCCATGCCATCACTGACAGGCACCGAGGATGACTGCCGTCGTTGAGGACCACCGTAGAGGATCCACACATCAGGGAAGACAGCTTTGCACCTCCTCTCTGTGCCGCCTTTGTTCCGGATCAAGATAGAAGATGATGGAGACGCCTGGAAGAAGGCCTTTTTTGCCGGACTTCAGGAACAGTGAGTACCTAATTGGGGCTTAGTTTTAGGCTTTTTTATTTTAAATTTGGTTGTTTTTTTTTTAGATTAGGGTTTTTTTGGGCTTGAAAAGGAGCTGATTTCCCTTTTAAGGGGAGTAAAAGAGCTGAATGCCCTTTTAATGCCAATGCCAATACAAATGCCCCTTTAGGGGCAATGGGTAGTTTAGGGGTTTTTTTAGTGTTAGGTTTTTTTATTTTGGAGGGTTTTACTGTTAGGGAGTAATTGGCAATTTTTTAAGCAAAAGAGCTGTTTAACTTAGGACAATACCCTACAAAAGTCCCTTTTAAGGGCTATTGGTAGTTTAGTACTAGATAAGAGGGTGTAGTTAAGGTTTAGTTTTTTTTTATTTTGGATAGCTTTGTTTATTTTTTTCTGTAATTTTACTTTTTTCATTTTTTGTAACTTTAGCTTTGGGGTTCGTATTGTTTAAACATAGACTGCCCTCTGGGCAGGCTTATCGCCTAGTCATTCAATAAAGCTATTTGAGGGGGGGGGGGGGAATAAAAAAACTGCAGTCGACAAGAACAAAAATTTGGATTTTTTGCTATTTTTAACATAGAGTGGATTAGTAAATTTTATTCCCTCATTAGTAAACTATAGTGATATTTCAGTACGCTTCCAATGAGACCTCTTCAGTGTAGTGAGATGGGTTATAGGGAGTATTAAGGAATGCAATAGTTATAATAAATAAATAATAATAATGAAATTCATGTTGTATTGGCCTTGAAACCACAGGCTTATTTGTGAGTTGTATAAAGTAAATATAGATGTCAAAGATAAGGGAAGAAAACTGACCTTCAGGGCATCTGTAGCGATCTCCAGTTGCACTCTTTAGACTGCAAACTATCTTTCCAACACACTTAAGACACGGGGATTCTCCTCCAGGATTATAATTTCCTCCTGATTCTCTATCACCTCCACCTACTCTTCCATTATTATTACCTCCTCCAACATTATTACCTCCTCCAGTATTATAACCTCCTCCAGTATTATAACCTCCTCCAGAATGATGGTTTCCACCCCACCATGGGGGCTGTGCATCTGCAGAAAGGAATAGAGAGTCAGTCATAACAGGATAATGTGGATCCTAAATGAAATATATTGATCTTGGTATTTTGAAATAATATATTGAGGCCTATCTTCAGACTCGCCAGAAACATCAGTTATGAAGCAGTGGTCTAAAGACCACTGCTCCATAACCCTGTCCGCCTGCTCTGATAGGGCGGACAGGAATCGCCACAATTCAACCAGATCGAGTACGATCGGGTTGATTGACAACCCCCTGCTGGTGGCCCATTGGCCGCGAGTCTGGGGGGGGGGGGGGCGGCGTTGTACCAGCAGCTCTTGTGAGCGTATTGCTTTCCACATTCAGCGAGGTCTTGCGGACCTGATCCGCATTGTTGGATCAGGTCTGCAAGACCTTTAATAAATTGGCCGTATTCAGCATTGCACCAGCAGCTCACAAGAGCTGCTGGTGCAACACCGCCCCCCTGCAGACTCATGGCCAATTGGCCGCCAGCAGGGGGTTGATAGATAGGCCACATTGTCTTTCATGTGACCATTGGGTCTCTGAAAATAAACAGGAGAAAAAGAGACCAATTATCTGAAGTAAAATGATAATGAGTGAATTATACTAAAGTGAATAGTACTACATTTTGGTTAAAGGGACACTGTACCCAAAAAATTTCTTTCTTGATTCAGATTGAGCATGAAATTTTAAGCAACTTTCTAATTTACTCCTATTATCAAATTTTCTTCTTTCTCTTGGTATCTTTATTTGAAATGCAAGAATGTAAGTTTAGATGCCAGCCCATTTTTGGTCAACAACCTGGGTTGTCCTTGCTAATTGGTGGATAAATGCATCCACCAATAAAAAAGTGCTGTCCAAAGTACTGAAACCAAAAAAAGACTTAGATGCCTTCTTTTTCAAATAATGATAGCAAGAGAACGAAGAAAAATTGATAATAGGAGTAAATTAGAAAGTTGCTTAAAATTGCATGCTCTTTCTGAATTACATAAGAAATGTTTTGGGTACAGTGTCCCTTTAAAGGGACATAAAATTTAACAAATGTATTTAATGCAGGAAAAAGCATTATTTGATGTAATTTGTGTGTGTGAGATGTGTTTGAATGAAGAAGGTTATGTTAAAGCTCTTTATTTTACTCATTTGGTGCAGCCAACAGCATTACCTTTAAGTTGTGCAATGAAACATATCAGTATAGAAGATATATCAGTATAGAAGATAGATTGCATGGATATGAGTCTGAACTTACTAGGCAGGTTGACTCTTCAAATACATCTCAGATCCCTATATGTCTTATGCTACAATGTCGATTACAAACAAATTGACTTCCTAGACCTAAATATTTACAGAACTGACAACAAATTTGCTACCACTTCTAGACAGTAGTAGGGTAGTAATACTGCACTTATTTTTATTTTATACTGATTGCCAAGAATTGAGACAAAATATAACCAAATGGTGCCCCGAATCTTTGGCTAAGCTCCTTCTATAGCGGGAGCTAAATTACAGTTATCATTATCATTGCTACAGCTAAACTTCTTCTATAGGGGGAGCTAAATTACAGTTATCATTATGTTAACTACAGCTAAACTTCTTCTATAGGGGGAACTAAATTACAGTTATCATTATCTTAACTACAGCTAAGCTTCTTCTATAGCGGGAGCTAAATTACAGGTATTGGGGCATATGTATCAAGCTCCGAATGGAGCTTGAGGCCCCGTGTTTCTGTCGAGCCTGCAGGCTCCCCAGAAACAGCAGTTATGAAGCAGCGGTCACAAAGACCGCTGCTCCATAACCTGTCCGCCTGCTCTGAGCAGGCGAACAGACATCGCCAGAAATTAACCCGATCAGGTTGATTGACACCCCCTGCTGGCGGCCGATTGGCCGCGAGTCAGCAGGGGGCTGCGTTGCACCAGCAGCTCTTGTGAGCTGCTGGTGCAATGCTGAATACGGCGTATTGCTCGCCATATTCAGCGAGGTCTGGCGGACCTGATCTGCACTGTCGGATCAGGTCCGCCAGACCTTGATAAAAAAGGGCCATTATCTTAACTACAGCTAAGCTTCTATAGCGGGAGCTAAATTACAGTTATCATTATCATCGCCACAGCTAAGCTTCTTCTATAACGAGAGCTAAATTACAGTTATTATCTTAACTACAGCTAAGCTTCTTCTATAGCAGGAGCTAAATTACAGTTATCATTATCATCGCTACAGCTAAGCTTCTTCTATAACGGGAGCTAAATTACAGTTATTATCTTAACTACAGCTAAGCTTCTTCTATAGCGGGAGCTAAATTACAGTTATCATTATCATCGCTACAGCTAAGCTTCTTCTATAACGGGAGCTAAATTACAGATATCATTATCATCGCTACAGCTAAGCTTCTTCTATAACGGGAGCTAAATTACAGTTATTATCTTAACTACAGCTAAGCTTCTTCTATAGCGGGAGCTAAATTACAGTTATCATTATCATCGCTACAGCTAAGCTTCTACTATAACGGGAGCTAAATTACAGTTATTATCTTAACTACAACTAAGCTTCTATAGCGGGAGCTAAATTACAGTTATCATTATCATCGCTACAGCTAAGCTTCTTCTATAACGGGAGCTAAATTACAGTTATTATCTTAACTACAGCTAAGCTTCTTCTATAACGGGAGCTAAATTACAGTTAATGGGGGGTAGTTATCAAGCCGTCAACCTCAAATACGCTGGAATTCCGCAGCGTATTTGTGGTGAGGCTGATACGCCTTAGTTATCAAAGGCTCGAGACCGGCAAAAGTAGAATTTTGTGACGTAAGCTTCGATCCGCCGGACTCAGTCCGACACAGATCGATTCTTACGTCATTCCAGATGTTCCACACACAAGTGCGGCACATTCTCACTACTTTTGCTAGTTATCAAATGACTAGCAGGTACGCTCTGCACTTTTACGGCCCAGCGTACCTGGTTTTCAATCCGCCGCCCCTGGAGGCGGCGGATCCCATAGGAATCAATGGGAGTCTGACCATAGCGAAAGTACAAGTTCGCTGCTGCCAGACATCCCATAGATTTCTATGGGAGCTGTCTGCACCTAACACCCTAACATGTACCCCGAGTCTAAACACCACTAATCTGTCCCCCCTACACCGCCGCAACTAAATAAAGTTATTACCCCCTAAACCGCCGCTCCCGGAGCCCACCGCAAGCTACTCTATACATATTAACCCCTAAACCGCCGCTCCCGGAGCCCACCGCAACTATAATAAATGTATTAACCCCTAAACCGCCGCTCCCTGAACCCGCCGCAACCTATATTAAATGTATTAACCCCTATCCTGCCCCCCCTACACCGTCGCCACCTATAATAAATGTATTAACCCCTAATCTGCCCCCCCTACACCGTCGCCACCTATAATAAATTTATGAACCCCTATCCTGCCCCCCCTACACCGCCGCCACTGTAATAAAATTATTAACCCCTAAACCTAAGTCTAACACTAACCCTAACACCCCCCTAACTTAAATATTAATTAAATCTAAATAATATTTCTCTTATTAACTAAATTAATCCTATTTAAAACTAAATACTTACATTTAAAATAAACCCTAATATAGCTACAATATAAATAATAATTATATTGTAGCTATCTTAGGATTTATTTTTATTTTACAGGCAACTTTCAATTTATTTTAACTAGGTACAATAGCTATTAAATAGTTATTAACTATTTAATAGCTTACCTAGCTAAAATAAACTGAAATTTACCTGTAAAATAAATCCTAACCTAAGTTACAATTAAACCTAACACTGCACTATCATTAAATTAATTAAATAAATTACCTACAAATAACTACAATTAAATACAATTACATAAACTAACTAAAGTACAAAAAATAAAAAAAGCTAAGTTACAAAAAATAAAAAAATAAGTTACAAACATTTTACAAATATTACAAACATTTTAAGCTACTTACACCTAATCTAAGCCCCCTAATAAAATAACAAACCCCCCCAAAATAAAAAAATGCCCTACCCTATTCTAAATTAAATAAAGTTCAAAGCTCTTTTACCTTACCAGCCCTTAAAAGGGCCTTTTGTGGGGGCATGCCCCAAAGTTCAGCTCTTTTGCCTGTAAAAGAAGAATACAACCCCCCCAACATTAAAACCCACCACCCACATACCCCTAATCTAACCCAAACCCCCCTTAAAATAACCTAACACTAATCCCCTGAAGATCATCCTACCTTTAGTTGTCTTCACTCAGCCGAGCCACCGATGGAACTGAAGAGGACATCCGGACCGGCAGAAGTTATCCTCCAAGGGGCGCTGAAGAAATCTTCCATCCGATGAAGTGATTCTCCAAGCGGCGCTGAAGAAATCTTCCATCCGGGCGAGGTCATCTTCCAAGAGGCGCTGAAGAAGTCTTCTATCCGGGCGAGGTCATCGTCGAAGCCGGGTCTTGAATGTTCATCCCGCCGACGCGGAACATCCTCCTTTCCCGACGAACTACCGACGAATGAAGGCTCCTTTAAGGGACGTCATCCAAGATGGCGTCCCTTCAATTCCGATTGGCTGATAGGATTCTATCAGCCAATCGGAATTAAGGTAGGAAAAATCTGATTGGCTGATGGAATCAGCCAATCAGATTCAAGTTCAATCCGATTGGCTGATCCAATCAGCCAATCAGATTGAGCTCGCATTCTATTGTGAGCTGCTGGTGCAATGATGAATACGGCAAGCGTATTGCTCGCCATATTCAGCGAGATCTGGCGGACCTGATCTGCACTGTCGGATCAGGTCCGCCAGACCTTGATAAAAAAGGGCCATTATCTTAACTACAGCTAAGCTTCTATAGCGGGAGCTAAATTACAGTTATCATTATCATCGCCACAGCTAAGCTTCTTCTATAACGGGAGTTAAATTACAGTTATTATCTTAACTACAGCTAAGCTTCTTCTATAGCAGGAGCTAAATTACAGTTATCATTATCATCGCTACAGCTAAGCTTCTTCTATAACGGGAGCTAAATTACAGTTATTATCTTAACTACAGCTAAGCTTCTTCTATAGCGGGAGCTAAATTACAGTTATCATTATCATCGCTACAGCTAAGCTTCTTCTATAACGGGAGCTAAATTACAGATATCATTATCATCGCTACAGCTAAGCTTCTTCTATAACGGGAGCTAAATTACAGTTATTATCTTAACTACAGCTAAGCTTCTTCTATAGCGGGAGCTAAATTACAGTTATCATTATCATCGCCACAGCTAAGCTTCTTCTATAGCGGGAGCTAAATTACAGATATCATTATCATCACTACAGCTAAGCTCCTTCTATAACGGGAGCTAAATTACAGTTATTATCTTAACTACAGCTAAGCTTCTTCTATAGCGGGAGCTAAATTACAGATATCATTATCATCGCTACAGCTAAGCTTCTTCTATAACGGGAGCTAAATTACAGTTATTATCTTAACTACAGCTAAGCTTCTTCTATAGCGGGAGCTAAATTACAGATATCATTATCATCGATACAGCTAATCTCCTTCAATAGCGGGAGCTAATTTACCATTATCCCTACCAGTACCTATTAACATTAATCATTGTTTATCCGATTGCTTGAATAACATGAAAAAGTGCTGCTAGAGTAAGCAAATAAAAATATGAGAGAGAAACTCTGTAATTTTAAGACTACTAACCCAACACACCTCGAATTGTGTTTAACCACCATACTGCTGGTCCAGAGTGAAAACTGATGCTAATCCAGCAGCAGTAATTACACAGCTGGGTCGTGCTGGGTCGTGCGACTAGCACTGCTGATTGGATCATTGGCAGTTTCCGCTAGGGACCAGAAGTAATTCTACTATAACTTTAACCCTTTTGTTAAACACATAGAGGTGCAAGATCGCTAGTCTTAAAATTACATGCTGTATCAATTAGAGCAAGTCCTTTTTGACTATAATGGCCCTTTAAATTCATGCATACATTATTGGTTTTTAATGTATTAAGAGTTTACTTACTGATTGATGCTACCAACATGAGGCAGAAAACAATTGGCAATGGCGTCATCATTCTGCAAAAAGAACAATATAAAACAATGCTTTGTTAGAGATGAGCTTACTTGTACTTCTTGTAAAAACGGTGAACACAGATCTGTTTTTGCATAGCTATACTCACCACTAACTTGCTAAACTAATATAATTTAATCTTCAATGTGCCAGATCTCTGCTATATAGTAAATAATAATCAAACAGCACTGCAAACATCACACTCTCTCTTTTGACTCTGCGTATTCCTATAGTTCTTGCCCTTGATCATTCTGCTTACCTACTTCTGCAGTGTACAGGAACTAAATCAGTATTATGATTGCTATATTTTTATATACAATAGTCTCCCTCCTGCTCATAAGGAACACCCTATTTTTTTTTGCCTGAAGGTTTTCCTTGTGAATTTGTTTAATTGTATTTTAAGGTGTGGTGAGCACTCTCCCTCCTAATCCATAGGCAATCATCTGTCAGGTTTGGGAACGCAACCCACTTCTTATTTGGACTTGCGTATACTATGCATTTTTATCTTATTGCATTAATGGAAAACATTATGCAAGTTAAAGGGACAGTCTAGTCAAAATTCAACTTTCATGATTGAGATGGGGCATACAGTTTTACTTTTATCATCAAATTTCCTTTGTTCTCTTAGTATTCTTTGTGGAAAGCTAAACCTAGGTAGGTTCATATGCTAATTTATAAGCCGTTAAACTGTTTCTTATCTCAGTGCATTTTGACAGTTTTTTACAGTTAGAGACTGTTAGTTCATGTGCATCACATAGATAACATTGTGCTCACTCCTGTGGAGTTATTTAAAGGGACACTGAACCCAAATTTTTTCTTTCGTGATTCAGCTAGAGCATGCAATTTTAAGCAACTTTCTAATTTACTCCTATTATCAATTTTTCTTAATTCTCTTGGTATCTTTATTTGAAAAGTAAGTATGTAAGTTTAAATGCCAGCCCATTTTTGGTGAACAACCTGGGTTGTTCTTGCTGATTGGTGGATAAATTCAACCAACAATAAACAAGTGCTGTCCAGGGTTCTGATCCAACAATTGGCTGGCTCCTTAGCTTAGATGCCTTCTTTTTCAAATAAAGATAGCAAAAGAACGAAGAAAAATTGCTAATAGGAGTAAATTAGAAATTGCTTAAAATAGCATGCTCTATCTAAATCACGAAAGAAAAAATTTGTGTTCAGTGTCCCTTTAAGAGTCTCTGCTGATTGGCTAAAATGCATGTCTGTCAAAAAAACTGATATAAGGGGGCAGGCTGCAGAGGCTTAGAAGGTAAAAAGCGTATCAATTAAACAGTGTTGGTTATGCCAAACTGGGGAATGGTTAATAAGCAGACTGTCCCTTTAAATATTGGCTTAATATTGGTAATGAAATTACTTAAAATCTGAAGGATACACTTATATATTCTATACAGGGAGTGCAGAATTATTAGGCAAATTAGTATTTTGACCACATCATCCTCTTTATGCATGTTGTCTTACTCCAAGCTGTATAGGCTCGAAAGCCTACTACCAATTAAGCATATTAGGTGATGTGCATCTCTGTAATGAGAAGGGGTGTGGTCTAATGACATCAACACCCTATATCAGATGTGCATAATTATTAGGCAACTTCCTTTCCTTTGGCAAAATGGGTCAAAAGAAGGACTTGACAGGCTCAGAAAAGTCAAAAATAGTGAGATATCTTGCAGAGGGATGCAGCACTCTTAAAATTGCAAAGCTTCTGAAGCGTGATCATCGAACAATCAAGCGTTTCATTCAAAATAGTCAACAGGGTCGCAAGAAGCGTGTGGAAAAACCAAGGCGCAAAATAACTGCCCATGAACTGAGAAAAGTCAAGGGTGCAGCTGCCAAGATGCCACTTGCCACCAGTTTGGCCATATTTCAGCGCTGCAACATCACTGGAGTGCCCAAAAGCACAAGGTGTGCAATACTCAGAGACATGGCCAAGGTAAGAAAGGCTGAAAGACGACCACCACTGAACAAGACACACAAGCTGAAACGTCAAGACTGGGCCAAGAAATATCTCAAGACTGATTTTTCTAAGGTTTTATGGACTGATGAAATGAGAGTGAGTCTTGATGGGCCAGATGGATGGGCCCGTGGCTGGATTGGTAAAGGGCAGAGAGCGCCAGTCCGACTCAGACGCCAGCAAGGTGGAGGTGGAGTACTGGTTTGGGCTGGTATCATCAAAGATGAGCTTGTGGGGCCTTTTCGGGTTGAGGATGGAGTCAAGCTCAACTCCCAGTCCTACTGCCAGTTTCTGGAAGACACCTTCTTCAAGCAGTGGTACAGGAAGAAGTCTGCATCCTTCAAGAAAAACATGATTTTCATGCAGGACAATGCTCCATCACACGCGTCCAAGTACTCCACAGCATGGCTGGCAAGAAAGGGTATAAAAGAAGAAAATCTAATGACATGGCCTCCTTGTTCACCTGATCTGAACCCCATTGAGAACCTGTGGTCCATCATCAAATGTGAGATTTACAAGGAGGGAAAACAGTACACCTCTCTGAACAGTGTCTGGGAGGCTGTGGTTGCGGCTGCACCCAATGTTGATGGTGAACAGATCAAAACACTGACAGAATCCATGGATGGCAGGCTTTTGAGTGTCCTTGCAAAGAAAGGTGGCTATATTGGTCACTGATTTGTTTTTGTTTTGTTTTTGAATGTCAGAAATGTATATTTGTGAATGTTGAGATGTTATATTGGTTTCACTAGTAAAAATAAATAATTGAAATGGGTATATATTTGTTTTTTGTTAAGTTGCCTAATAATTATGCACAGTAATAGTCACCTGCACACACAGATATCCCCCTAAAATAGCTATAACTAAAAACAAACTAAAAACTACTTCCAAAACTATTCAGCTTTGATATTAATGAGTTTTTTGGGTTCATTGAGAACATGGTTGTTGTTCAATAATAAAATTAATCCTCAAAAATACAACTTGCCTAATAATTCTGCACTCCCTGTACTTTGTACTGTCAGAAATGTAAGTACCATCCATGCCACTAGCAAGCAACTTAACTTTAATTACAATGATGAGAACTGAGGGACAGATGATTTAAAGGGACAGTGAAGTAAAAATTAACCTTAAAGGGACATGGAACCCAAAATGTTTCTTTCATGATTCAGATAGAGATAATTTAAAAAAAGTTCCCAATTAAATTACATTATTACATTTGCTTTGTTCTTTTGTTATTCTTTGGTGAAGTTATATCTAGATAGGTAGCGTGCACCTGTCTGGAGCACTACATGACAGGAAATAGTGCTGCCATCTAGTGCTCTTGCTAAGGCATAGCATTGTTGCAGAGCTGCTGCCATATAGTAATGCAGACATGTGCACTTATCTTCTTGCTTTTTAACAAAGGATAACAAGAAAATGAATAAAAAAAATTGATTATAGAAGTTAATTGGAAAGTTGTTTTTATTAAAACCTTATGTTCTATCTGAATCATGAAAGAAAAAAAATTGAGTTGTATGTCCCTTTAAATGAATTGGAAAAAACTTTTCAATTTACTTATATTATCAATTTTTCTTGGTATCCTTTTTAAATGGTAATTCAAGATAAGCTCAGGAGCGTGCACATGCCTTTAGCCATCTGGAAACAGTGTTTACAACATTATTTATATATATAAACTCCTTTGTAGGATCCCAGGAATCAGCACTTGTCCCTAACAGGATATCACAAGGCAGGCACTCAAGGGTATATGAAAAAAATGCCGTTATTCCAAATCATTAAAAATCCATATTCCATAACATTTCAGCTCTTATCCAAGCCTTTGTCAAAGAAAAATCTTGTGCTTTGATACTAAGATAAGCCATTTAAATAACACACCAATTACCTCCTAATAGCCATCAGCCCGCAATCGTTACACAAAACTTGCGTCGCCACGTGTAACGCATGTTGACATCATCAATCAAAGCCACGGTAAAATAAACAATAACGTGCCACATAAATATAGCGATTCTTGCAAGAACGGTCCATCGGAAGGGCACTTTTAATATAGTGGTAATGAAAAAAACAAGCACTATAGTGGTTAGGGAATAACTGATTAGATTTTAGGGCTGCTAAAATCCTATTGGCTATTCAAATCAGCCAATAGGATTTAAGCAGTTCTCATTCTATTAGCTAGATTGAGTTTTATGTTACAGTTTTGTAGAGTAAAACTCATAACTACTGACTTTAGATGGCGGAACAGATCTTGTCCTTTTTAAGGCTGTAATGCTCACTTTTTAACCTCACCGCAAAACTCATAATACCGGCGCTATGGGAATCCCATAAAAAAACATAATTTTTATGTGTGCAGGACTGATGTTGCTGTACAGGCTAAAAGGTGTGTGGTTGTCAGGGTGCCAGGAATCAGACTGAGACGAGAAGTGCAAAAATAATCACACCTTTATTAATAACAAAAAAATAATAAAAAGTCCACAAGTCAAATAGCAAGCCAGGAGTCAAAACCAGAGCTGGTAGTCAGACGAGCCGAGTCAGGAGCCAAAGCGAATAGTCAGACGAGCCGGAATCAGGAACAAGGAAAACAGCAGATTCAGGAACAAGCCAGGGATCAGGAACCAGGAAGGACATCAGACAGCCAGGTAATACACAGGAACTCTCACAAACAGGTCTGAGACAACGCAAAGGCAAAGCATACTGAACAGAAGCCCTTTAAATAATAAGTGATGACATCACACTTCTGAGACTGCATCTTGTCTCACACAGATGATGCACACCAGTCTGGCCATAAAAGGAAGTGCAGGAAATGAGCAGCATCCCCTACAATGCACCATAGTCAGCAAGAAAGGTGAGTAAAATGGCTGCCAGCAGCACATGGCAAACAAAACAGGGAAAAAACCCTGACAGTGGTACAGCTATACCGACAACACTTGTAATAGCTGCGGTGCTGTTTTAACAATGAAAATGCCATATTTTCATTGTTACAAGCCGCAACGCAAAACTTGTAATCTAGCTGTTTATTCTTACTAACTCACAATTATTTCCAGTTTGAGGGAATTTTCTATCTCCAAAGATGCAGAACTGCTATGGGGGCCAAGTTTGCCCCTCTTATTTTAACCTATTTTTAGGTTGGTGGGAGCTGGCCCGCATCTTTGGAGATGGAAATCCCTTTGAACAGCACATCTGTTTTTACAGACGCTTTATAGATGATTTGCTGTTTTTCTGGTCTGGAACTAGAGAGCAGGCTAACTTGTTTGTAGATTGGCTGAATGACAACTGTGTGGGCTTGCGCTTTAACTTTTATCATCAAGTGTCTGTGATCAATTTTTTGGATGTAACCCTTACAGGTAGTAACGGGAGGGTTGTTTCAAGGGTATACCGCAAGCCCATATCTGGGAATACGCTGCTGCATGCAGTTAGCTGTCATCCCAAGCATGTCCCGTATGCAATTGCTAAGGGTCAGTTTGTGAGACTTAAAATGAATTGTACTAATCAGAGATATTTCATGAATGAGGCCAATTATTTGACAGAGAGATTACTAGATCGAGGATATTCGAAAAGAGATATCTACAAAGCCAGATCAGAAGTACAAAAAATTACCTAGAAGTATATTGCTTAATGACAAAAAAAAGAACACATATATAAGTACACCACAACCGGTTACTTTTGTAACTGCTCATAGCATGCAATATAACAATATTTGCAAGATTGTTCGCAAGCATTTTGGTTTGCTTGCGGCAGATTACACCAATGTGGTTAGAAAAGGCCTGAGATGTTCATATAGGAGAAGTCCGACCATAGGTAATTTGCTTTCTTCACAGATTAAACCTATACATAATAAACCTAGTTCCTGGCGAAGACACTGTGGAATGTATAGATATGGGCATACACGCTATAAACCTTGTGAATATGTACAAATTACTGAAACATTCAGATCAGCAGTCACTAACCAGAAGTTAACCAGCAGTTACTAACCAGAAGTTAACCAGAAGCAGAGCATTTAGCTCTGCTTCTTAGCAAAGAGATCAAACTACAAAAGGATTAAATACATAAGGATATTTGAGTTATTTCAGGAGTTATTCAGGGTTATTCAGGCTTATTCAGTAGAAAATAATACTTATATTTTTCTTATTGTTAAAGTGTTGCATAGTTTAAAATGTCTCAGATACAGTGCAATGGGTGTTTTGCACTTTTTAATCGTTCTACTTTTTGGAGATTTAGGGGCTGTCCTGTTTGTAAGCAGTTTTCCCTGTTAAGGGAGGAAATAGCTAAACTTCAAGCTAAGGTAAGTAACATACCTGTTACCTCTACAAAGCTGCCTCAGAAAGAAGCCCCTCTACCCCAGAGATCAGCAAGGAGAGGCAGATGGATCACTGTAGGCTCTGGAAGAATTAGAACAGTAGACCAGAAGCATTGCCCACAACCTCTGCCATTGCAAAACTCCTATGCTGCTCTTGCCGAATACACTTGTGATGAGGAGATTGCTGTTTCTGAGCCCTCTGAAGCTGTAACAGGTAATTTAAATCTATTGGCACCTGATTCTCCAGGTAACATAACACAGGAAAGAACTGCAGATGTGTTTTTGAGAAAAAGACTGTTAGTGGGTGACTCTATTTTGAGGAATGTGTATTTAGGTGAAAGTAAAGGAGAAACAAGGGAGGTTAGATGTCTTCCAGGAGCTACTGCTCACAGGGATAGGAATCGTATTTTGAGAATTGTTAAGGCAGCAGGAAAGGGAAGTGAGTTGGATGTGATTGTTCATTTAGGAACAAATGATCTGGCTAGTAATCATGTTGCTGCTGTTCAGAAAGAGTTTTGTGACCTAGGTAATCATTTAGAGACTGTGGCATCAACTCTATCATTTTCTGCTATTTTACCTGTGTATGACCAGGAAGCAGGAAAGATGGAGCGGATAACAACATTTAATTCTTGGTTAGATAAGTGGTGCAGGGAACGAGGATTTGGTTTTATTGGCCATTATAGCTCTGTTTGGAAAGATACTAGGTTATTTAGGAGAGATGGCTTGCATTTGGATGCTAAAGGAACAGAGTATCTGGGAGAGGAGTTCAAATACTTTATTAGAAATCATTTAAACTAATAAAGGGGGGTAGCATTAATATATCCACCTGCCCCCCACAGCATGCCAAAACTGTTAGTCCAAGTAACAATTCTAGAAATTCTAGTAGAAAAATTCTTCGTGCCATGAGCACAAATGCTCGCAGCTTAGGAAATAAATTACCTGAACTCATTTCAATAATGACTAGGGACAACTTGGATTTAGTAGCTATAACAGAAACATGGTACAATGATTTGCATGACTGGGACATAGTCATACCTGGATACAGGTTATTTAAAAAGAACAGAGTAGGAAAGAAAGGTGGAGGAGTTGCTTTGTATGTAAATGAAAATATAAAGGTTACTGAAATTGTAGGAACAAATGATGAGGTGGAAAGTATTTGGGTGACTTTGGAAATTGGAGATAAAAATGTTTTTAGAATAGGGGTTGTATATAGGCCTCCATTGCAGGATGAAAAACTGGACAATCTGTTATTAGATGAAATAACCAAAATGACCATGAAGGGTAAGGTTATAGTACTGGGGGACTTTAATTTGCCAGATATAGACTGGAAGATTCCTTCTGCTAGATCGGCTAGAAGCAGGTATATTCTTGAATCTCTGCTAGGGGAATCACTTGAACAATTAGTCAAGGAACCAACTCGTAAGGAAGCTATATTAGATCTAATACTTACAAACAGTGATACAGTTTCAGATGTGTCTGTAGGTGAGAACTTAGGATCCAGTGATCATCAATCTGTTTGGTTTAGTATTCATGTTCAGGAACTGTACACCCAGACTAAAACAAAAGTTTTAGACTTTAGGACGGCAGATTTTTCATTAATGGGAGAATACCTAAAAAACTATTTAAAGGGGAAAAATCTTATTACAGGGGTTCAAGAACAGTGGGAATTTGTGAAAGGTGCCATTTTAGATGCAACCGCACACTGTATTAGACATGTCTGTAAAAGTAAAAGAAAGCGGAAACCAATTTGGTTTTCCAAAGAAGTAGCACATGCTGTAAAGACAAAAAAGATAGCTTATAAAAATTACAGACACACACAAGCAGATGATGATATGAAAATATGGAGACTCCAACAAAAAAAGACTAAGCAGTTAATTAGGAAGGTTAAAGCTGATGCAGAAGAGAAGATAGCACAGTCAGTAAAACATGGGGACAAAACATTCTTTAGATATATCAGTGAAAGAAGAAAAAATAAGGTAGGAATAGTAAAATTGAAATCAGTTGATGGTAGAATAATAGAAGGAGATAAGCAGATTGCAGACTGTCTCAATGATTACTTCTGTTCTGTTTTCACTAAAGATTGTGAAGATACAATGTCTACATTAAGGGATGCTATGCAAAATAGAAACAAGCTTAACAGTAATCTTTTTACAGAGGATGAGGTTTTGTTAGCATTATCAAAAATAAATGTTACAAAGGCAGTGGGTCCTGATAATATTCATCCAAGGGTTTTAAAAGAACTTCGTTCAGTGCTAACTGTCCCATTAACTGATCTGTTTAATCAGTCACTATTAACAGGAGCTGTCCCAGATGATTGGAGAATAGCAAATGTAATACCTCTTCATAAAAAGGGCAGTAGAGAAGAATCTGGCAACTACAGGCCAGTTAGTTTAACTTCAGTAGTAGGGAAATTAATGGAAAGCCTCTTAAAGGAAAGAATTATGACTTACATAAAGACAAACAATTTAGAGGACCAAAATCAGCATGGTTTTACTTCAGGGAGATCATGTCAGACTAATCTAATTGACTTCTTTGATTATGTAACAAAAGTATTAGACAAGGGAGGAGCAGTTGATGTAGCATATCTAGATTTCAGCAAAGCATTTGACACCGTCCCACACAATAAACTTATTCACAAACTATATCTCCTTGGTCTAGATTCAAAAATTGTGAACTGGGTGGAATGCTGGCTTAAGGACAGAAAACAAAGTGTCTTAGTAAATGGAGTTCATTCAGCAGAGGGGGCTGTTACTAGTGGTGTTCCTCAGGGGTCAGTTCTGGGGCCTGTTTTGTTTAACATATTTATCTGCGATATCAGCAAAGGGCTACAGGGGAAAGTATGTCTCTTTGCAGATGATACAAAAATTTGCAACAGAGTGGATGTTCCAGGGGGGGTAGACAAAATGAGAAGTGATATACAACAATTGGAGGATTGGACAAACGACTGGGATCTAAAGTTTAACACAGCAAAGTGTAAAATAATGCATTTAGGGAAGAAAAATCCAAATGTTAATTACAGACTCAATGACACTTTACTGACTGTTACAGACGAGGAACAGGACTTGGGAATTATTATTTCAGATGATTTAAAACTTAGTAAACAATGTAGTAAGGCAGCGAGTAAGGCTAGCAGAATGCTTGGATGTATTGGTAGAGGTATTTGCAGCAGAAATAGTAAGGTTCTTATGCCACTTTATAGATCATTAGTTAGGCCTCATCTTGAGTATTGTGTGCAGTTCTGGAGGCCATATCTTCAGAAGGATATTAACAAACTTGAATCTGTGCAAAGGAGGGCTACCAAAATGGTACATGGTCTAAAAAATAAAACTTACCAGGATAGGCTCAATGACCTAAATATGTATAGCTTAGAGGAGAGAAGGGAAAGAGGTGATATGATAGCAACTTTCAAGTACATTAAAGGGTTTAGTAAAACTGAGGCTGTGGGTATTTTACATAAAATGGAAAATTCAAGAACAAGGGGTCATGAGCTCAAGCTAAAGGGTAGTAGATTCAGGAGTAATTTGAGGAAGCACTTCTTTACAGAAAGAGTGATTGATTTATGGAATAAACTTCCTCAAGAGGTAGTAGCAACAAACACTGTGGGGGACTTTAAAAATGCATGGGACAAGCATAGGGCTATCCTACGAACTAGATAAGTTTATACTGTTAGGTAAGGTGGGGCAGACTTGCTGGGCCTATGGCTCTTATCTGCCGTCAATATCTATGTTTCTATGTTTCTATGTCTTAAATGTAAAGCTTCTTACGTTATTTATCTTATTGTTTGTGACAACTGTCATCTCCAGTACGTAGGGTTAATCACTAGGGACGTATGCTCTAAAATGAAGGAACACTTCTCCACCATTAAGATTGGAAAAGCAACTACGCCTTTAGTTCAACATTTTTCAAGAACTCATACGGGAAACTTAAGTACATTCAAATGGTGTGCTATAGAAAAGGCTGTGCTATTATAGAGGGAAAACCAATGAGACTACTTGAGTAAAATGAACGTTCCCATATAATTGATTATAAAGTATTAAATAAATCACAAAAGGGGATGGTGTTTGTGCAAAAGGCTGTGCTGCCAGCTAGGGGAGGTGACCTTGATCAGCTTTTATCGAAGAGGGAAATGTTTTGGGTGTTCAAGTTAAAAACTATAATACCATTAGGACTTAACTCAAGCTATGATCTTATTAACTATTTTGAACACACCCAATTCTGATAAATTCTGATAAAATTAAGGTACCTGTGTTTTTTTGTTAAACTTAATTATGATGAACTAAATTTTATTAAATAACTAGAACAGTTTTGAATATAGATCACACAGATGTATATCAAAGTTGTGCATAAAGAATGACATGGATATGGCCTTAAACATTTGCATGTGCATTCTTGAGATCCATTTTCAATACCTCTGGTATCTTCGTCCTTTAAGTATTTTCCATATGAAATTTATATCTTCAGCCTACACTCCACAGTGGAATGTACATGATAATCTCTAAAATCTCTGTGGCGGATTATAGATAATAGTTGCTCAAATCCTAATATTAATATGAATTGTCTATATACATATATCATCTGTTTTTCTGCAAAGTGGATGTATATAATATGAACTTTTGTATTTTTGCGATATGACATGTTTGTATCATGGGGCTATGATGTTTCGCTAAGCTGACAGATGAAAGGGTTAATAAATTTGAGAGCGTACTCAGTACTTGGATTTTAACCAATTAAGTAGTAGATGTGTGTTTAAATACCTAGAGCAAGGTGTTTTGTACAGGCTGTGATTACGGATTTTCTGCTGAAACGCGTAAGCCTAGCAGCTACGCTCACTCTTTTTTAATTTGCTGTGCTCCTGATTTTATTATGGATTAATAAAGGACTTGCATTTATTCTATGGAGCTGGACTTTGTTTGTTTTCTTTCTCATACATGGCCCTATAGATATTGATATACAATGGGACTATGTTTGACCCCATCGCCGTGCTTAATAGCTGTAAATAAAAATCATATTCAAAACATAAGTAATTTTTCTCCAGACAGAATTCCATAAGGTATAACAAGTACTCAATCGGGGTTCCTCATACAATTATTTATTTTTCGAGAGTGCACCGGGAAGTTGGTTAAGAAAACTGTGTGCCAATCTGTAAATGGTCGTGTTGATTCTGGTTATAAGTGACTTGCACATAGGGGTTCCCATGAGCCTCTGCTCAAAAAATTCACATATATACAAGCCCTGGTGATCATTATTAACCATAGTGTTAATCTAGCTATAAAATTTTACAGTTTCTTCATGATGGTTTAGATAAAGGTTTGTCCGCAAGTTCCTTGAAAGGTCAAATCTCTGCTCTTTCTGTTCTTTTTCACAGAAAGATTGCTAATCTTCCTGATATTCATTGTTTTGTACAAGCCTTGGTTCGTATAAAACCTGTCATTAAGTCAATTTCTCCTCCTTGGAGTTTGAATTTGGTTCTGGGGGCTCTTCAAGCTCCTCCGTTTGAAACTATGCATTCATTGGACATTAAATTACTTTCTTGGAAAGTTTTGTTCCTTTTGGCCATCTCTTCTGCCAGAAGAGTCTCTGAATTGTCTGCTCTTTCTTGTGAGTCTCCTTTTCTGATTTTTCATCAGGATAAGGCAGTGTTGCGAACTTCTTTTGAATTTTTACCTAAGGTTGTGAATTCCAACAACATTAGTAGAGAAATTGTAGTTCCATCATTATGCCCTAATCCTAAGAATTCTAAGGAGAAATCATTGCATTCTTTGGATGTTGTTAGAGCTTTGAAATATTATGTTGAAGCTACTAAGACTTTCCGAAAGACTTCTAGTCTATTTGTCATCTTTTCCGGTTCTAGAAAAGGCCAGAAAGCTTCTGCCATTTCTTTGGCATCTTGGTTGAAATCTTTAATTCATCATGCCTATGTTGAGTCGGGTAAAACTCCACCTCAGAGGATTACAGCTCATTCTACTAGGTCAGTTTCTACTTCCTGGGCGTTTAGGAATGAAGCTTCGGTTGATCAGATTTGCAAAGCAGCAACTTGGTCTTCTTTGCATACTTTTACTAAATTCTACCATTTTGATGTGTTTTCTTCTTCTGAAGCAGTTTTTGGTAGAAAAGTACTTCAGGCAGCTGTTTCAGTTTGAATCTTCTGCTTATGTTTTCATTTAAACTTTATTTTGGGTGTGGATTATTTTCAGCAGGAATTGGCTGTCTTTATTTTATTCCTCCCTCTCTAGTGACTCTTGTGTGGAAAGATCCACATCTTGGGTAGTCATTATCCCATACGTCACTAGCTCATGGACTCTTGCTAATTACATGAAAGAAAACATAATTTATGTAAGAACTTACCTGATAAATTCATTTCTTTCATATTAGCAAGAGTCCATGAGGCCCACCCTTTTTTGTGGTGGTTATGATTTTTTTGTATAAAGCACAATTATTCCAATTCCTTATTTTTTATGCTTTCGCACTTTTTTCTTATCACCCCACTTCTTGGCTATTCATTAAACTGATTTGTGGGTGTGGTGAGGGGTGTATTTATAGGCATTTTGAGGTTTGGGAAACTTTGCCCCTCCTGGTAGGAATGTATATCCCATACGTCACTAGCTCATGGACTCTTGCTAATATGAAAGAAATGAATTTATCAGGTAAGTTCTTACATAAATTATGTTTTTTATGGCAATCCCAGATTCAGCTACTGAAAAAATCTTGCAGAGGTCTTTTTCAATTGCTTGCAAATTTTACTCTAGAAACTTTCAAACAACATCCTAGCAGTTCATTCTGTTCATGTATATTACTTTGATTACTTACATAAGTTAAATGGAATTAAACTGCATGGATGAGGCTTTACTTTAATCTGATAAGGGTTATATTGAATTAGAAGAATATACCATTCTTCCAGAATTGCTTCATGCATTTCATTTAAACCTAATCATAACCAGAGGTCAATGAACCACAAATTGTAATATTTATTCTTAGGGTTATCTTCAATCCACTTCTCCGTCCATGGTTTTAAATATTTCCTACCCAATTTTATTGTATAACTATTAAAAGTTATGTTTTAATTTATTTGTCCTTCATTTCTGCCTAGTAGTCAGGCCAGAGAGTGCTAGTTCGCATTCTTTAGTGGGAATTTTCTCTTTCATTCCCACATATTGTTTGAATGGTTCAGTTGTGCGAAGCACCCCTCCCTATAAAATTACAAATAACAGTACTAACTTAAATGAGATTTAATTAATTATATAAGGAGTTGGCCCCCCAGTGGTGCCATTGCTCTAAATCAATTAAATTCTACTCTAGTGCACAGAAAATACCCTCAGCACCAACTGCCATCCTTATAGTAGCTTTGAGGTAGAATTATGTATAACAATTTGTAGTTTTTAAATATAAAAGAAAATCGTTCTCCACAAATCATGTTTTAAACTGCTGCTTCATAACTACTGTTTCCGATGAGCCTGAAGGCTTGTGCGGAACAGGGGCATCAAACTCCATTCAGAGCTTGATAATTCAGACCCAATGGGGCCTATCTAGCAAGCTCCGGATGGAGCTTGACGGCCCGTGTTTCTGGCGAGTCTTCAGACTCGCCAGAAACACAAGTTATGGAGTAGCGGTCTAAAGACCGCTGCTCCATAATAACCCTGTCCGCCTGCTCTGAGCAGGCGGACAGGAATCGCCGCAATTCAACCAGATTGAATACGATCGGGTTGATTGAAACCCCCTGCTGGTGGCTGATTGGCCGCAAATCTGCAGGGGGCGGCGTTGCACCAGCAGCTCTTGTGAGTAAAAACTATTGTGCCAGCAAACTATAGGCTTGCTCGCAATGTTTAACATTGTAGAAAGATTACAGAACACTTTTACTGCATTGTGAAGCAATGCTTCTGCTCAGGAAAGAGCAAGGCAGGGCAGGTCACCCCTAGATCCATCTCTGGCCAGATGCGGTGACACAGTTGAACTCCACATTGAAAATGCTGGAACAGATGCTGGAGCAGCAAAGGGCTTTAAACCATAACATTGGGATGGTATGTGCATCTGGGAGGGACAAATAGGTGGTGATAGGTCAGGTTGTAGCAGTCCTTAAACCATTCAGGGATATGATAAAAAATCGCAGGCGGACAGGAGGACTATCCTATACAGACAGATTAACCTATCAGGTACATAAGCTGCAGGCCAAGAGAGGAAATCTGAGGGAAGCAAAAGGGGAATCATTTGAACCCAGGGGAATTTGTCTGCAGTAGTGGTAGTAGCTAACACTCTATCGGCTAGATTTAGAGTTTTGTCGGTAACGACCCGAAAAGCTAACGCCGGCTTTTTTCTAGCCGCACCATAAAAATAACTCTGGTATTGAGAGTCCACATAAAGGCTGCGTTAGGCTCCAAAAAAGGAGCGTAGAGCATATTTAACGCAGCTTCAACTCTCGATACCAGAGTTGCTTAGGCAAGCGGCCAGCCTCAAAAACGTGCTCGTGCACGATTCCCCCATAGAAAACAATGGGGCTGTTTGAGCTGAAAAAAAAAAACAAACACCTGCAAAAAAGCCGCGTTCAGCTCCTAACGCAGCCCCATTGTTTGCTATGGGGAAAACACTTCCTACGTCTGCACCTAACACTCTAATATGTACCCCGAGTCTAAACACCCCTAACCTTACACTTATTAACCCCTAATCTGCGGCCCCCGCTATCGCTGACCCCTGCATATTATTATTAACCCCTAATCTGCCGCTTCGTAAACCGCCGCTACTTACATTATCCATATGTACCCCTAATCTGCTGCCCTATCATCGCTGACCCCTATATTATATTTATTAACCCCTAATCTGCCGAGCGGACCGCACCGCTATTATTATAAAGTTATTAACCCCTAATCCGCCTCACTAACCCTATAATAAATAGTATTAACCCCTAATCTGCCCTCCCTAACATCGCCGACACCTAACTTCAATTATTAACCCCTAATCTGCCGACTTGAGCTCACCGCTATTCTAATAAATGTATTAACCCCTAAAGCTAAGTCTAACCCTAACACTAACACCCCCCTAAATTAAATATAATTTTAATCTAACGAAATTTATTAACTCTTATTAAATAAATTATTCCTATTTAAAGCTAAATACTTACCTGTAAAATAAATCCTAATATAGCTACAATATAAATTATAATTATATTATAGCTATTTTAGGATTAATATTTATTTTACAGGTAACTTTGTATTTATTTTAACCAGGTACAATAGCTATTAAATAGTTAAGAACTATTTAATAGCTAAAATAGTTAAAATAATAACAAATTTACCTGTAAAATAAATCCTAACCTAAGTTACAATTAAACCTAACACTACACTATCAATACATTAATTAAATACAATATCTACAAATAACTACAATGAAATAAACTAACTAAAGTACAAAAAATAAAAAAATATTTACAAACATAAGGAAAATCTTACAACAATGTTAAACTAATTACACCTACTCTAAGCCCCCTAATAAAATAACAAAGACCCCCAAAATAAAAAATGCCCTACCCTATTCTAAATTACTAAAGTTCAAAGCTCTTTTACCTTACCAGCCCTGAACAGGGCCCTTTGCACGGCATGCCCCAAGAAGTTCAGCTCTTTTGCTTGTAAAAAAAACCATACAATACCCCTCCCAACATTACAACCCACCACCCACATACCCCTAATCTAACCCAAACCCCCCTTAAATAAACCTAACACTAAGCCCCTGAAGATCATCCTACCTTGTCTTCACCTCACCGGGTATCACACCGATCCGTCCTGGCTCCGATATCTTCATCCAACCCAAGCGGGGGCTAGACATCCAATGAAGAAGTCCAGAAGAGGGTCCAAAGTCTACATCCTATCCGGGAAGAAGAGTAGATCTGGACCGGCAACCATCATCTTCCAAGCGGCATCTTCTATCTTCATCCGATGAGGACCAGCTCCATCCTGAAGACCTCCACCGCGGACCCATCTTCATCCGGCGACGTCCAACTGAAGAATGACGGTTCCTTTAAGGGACGTCATCCAAGATGGCGTCCCTCAAATTCCGATTGGCTGATAGGATTCTATCAGCCAATCGGAATTAAGGTAGGAATATTCTGATTGGCTGATGGAATCAGCCAATCAGAATCAAGTTCAATCCGATTGGCTGATCCAATCAGCCAATCAGATTGAGCTCGCATTCGATCAGCCAATAGAATGCAAGCTCAATCTGATTGGCTGATTGGCTGATATTCCTACCTTAATTCCGATTGGCTGATAGAATCCTATCAGCCAATCGGAATTCGAGGGACGCCATCTTGGATGACGTCACTTAAAGGAACCGTCATTCTTCAGTTGGACGTCGCCGGATGAAGATGGGTCCGCGGATGGAGCCGGTCCTCATCGGATGAAGATAGAAGATGCCGCTTGGAAGATGATGGTTGCCGGTCCGGATCTACTCTTCTTCCCTGATAGGATGAAGACTTTGGAGCCTCTTCTGGACCTCTTCAGCCGCCGGAAGATGGATCGCCAGCCCCCGCTTGGGTTGGATGAAGATTTTGGAGCCAGGACGGATCGGTGAACCTGGTATGGTGAAGACAAGGTAGGATGATCTTCAGGGGCTTAGTGTTAGGTTTATTTAAGGGGGGTTTGGGTTAGATTAGGGGTATGTGGGTGGTGGGTTGTAATGTTGGGGGGGGGTATTGTATGTTTTTTTTTACAGGCAAAAGAGCTGAATTCTCTGGGGCATGCCCCGCAAAGGGCCCTGTTCATGGCTGGTAAGGTAAAAGAGCTTTGAACTTTAGTAATTTAGAATAGGGTAGGGCATTTTTTTTATTTTGGGGGGCTTTGTTATTTTATTAGGGGGCTTAGAGTAGGTGTAATTAGTTTAAAATTGTTGTAATATTTTTCTTATGTTTGTAAATATTTTTTTATTTTTTGCAACTTAGTTCTTTTTTATTTTTTGTACTTTAGTTAGTTTATTTCATTGTAGTTATTTGTAGGTATTGTATTTAATTAATGTATTGATAGTGTAGTGTTAGGTTTAATTGTAGATAATTGTAGGTATTTTATTTAATTAATTTATTGATAGTGTAGTGTTAGGTTTAATTGTAACTTAGGTTAGGATTTATTTTACAGGTAAATTTGTAATTATTTTAACTATTTTAGCTATTAAATAGTTCTTAACTATTTAATAGCTATTGTACCTGGTTAAAATAAATACAAAGTTACCTGTAAAATAAATATTAATCCTAAAATAGCTATAATATAATTATAATTTATGTTGTAGCTATATTAGGATTTATTTTACAGGTAAGTATTTAGCTTTAAATAGGAATAATTTATTTAATAAGAGTTAATTAATTTCGTTAGATTAAAATTATATTTAATTTAGGGGGGTGTTAGTGTTAGGGTTAGCGTTAGCTTTAGGGGTTAATACATTTATTAGAATAGCGGCGAGATTCGGTCGGCAGATTAGGGGTTAATAATTGAAGTTAGGTGTCGGCGATGTTAGGGAGGGCAGGTTAGGGGTTAATAAATATAATATAGGGGTCGGCGGTGTTAGGGGCAGCAGATTAGGGGTACATAGCTATAATGTAGCTGGCGGCTCTTTGCGGTCGGCAGATTAGGGGTTAATTATTGTAGGTAGGTGGCGGCGACGTTGTGGGGGGCAGGTTAGGGGTTAATAAATATAATATAGGGGTCGGCGATGTTAGGGCAGCAGATTAGGGGTACATAGGGATAATGTAGCTGGCGGCGGCGTGCGGACGGCAGATTAGGGGTTAATAAGTGTAGGTAGCTGGCGGCGACGTTGTGGGGGGCAGATTAGGGGTTAATAAATATAATATAGGGGTCGGCGGTGTTAGGGGCAGCAGATTAGGGGTACATAAGGATAACGTAGTTGGCGGTCGGCAGATTAGGGGTTAAAAAATTTAATCGAGTTGCGGCGATGTGGGGGGACCTCGGTTTAGGGGTACGTAGGTAGTTTATGGGTGTTAGTGTACTTTAGAGTACAGTAGTTAAGAGCTTTATAAACCGGCGTTAGCCCAGAAAGCTCTTAACTACTGACTTTTTTCTGTGGCTGGAGTTTTGTCGTTAGAATTCTAACGCTCACTTCAGACACGACTCTAAATACCGGAGTTAGAAAAATCCCATTGAAAAGATAGGATACGCAATTTACGTAAGGGGATCTGCTGTATGGAAAAGTCGCGGCTGAAAAGTGAGCGTTAGACCCTTTTTTGAGTGACTCCAAATACCGGAGGTAGCCTAAAACCAGCGTTAGGAGCCTCTAACGCTGGTTTTCACGGCTACCGCCAAACTCTAAATCTAGGCCTAAGATTGCCTTTTTAAAGTGTAATCTTCCAAAGACGGGCTTTCCAACCTGCAATTTGGAGGCTGATTGAGTGAGCACTGGGGAGGGTAATGGGCAAGTGTCATTGACATTCCGTACAGGAAGTTAGGCCTACACCATTCTTTGATTTTGTTACCATATAAGGCACCATGTCCTGCTACTCCTCTGCTGCCATGTGTGCCCAACTGCTTATTTGTACTGCTGCTGTTGCTATAACTTGTGACAATGGGGTCAATTCCAATTGTTTCTGTTTATTGGCAGTTTTATAGCCCCCATCCATGTTTTCCAAGTTCTGAGTGATCACAATCCAATTAATAATAAAATGTCCATACTGGGAAAAGTTCTAATTGGATCCAAGCATATAACAGGAAAATCACCCATATGATGCATGAACAGCAATGGCAAGTGGACAAATTGGGATCGATTTATTAAGCAGTGGATGCGGCATCGATGCTCCATCATTTCAAGACCGCTGCGCCTTAACTTCCTTTTAGGTGGCGGACTGAAATCACCCCAATCCGATACGATTGGGATGATTGATGGCCCCTGCTAGCGACCGATTGGCTGCCAGTGAGCAGGGGGCGGCATTGCACAAGCATTTCACCAGCTGTCGGCATTTAGCGAGGTCGAGCGGATATGATTTGCTACAGCGAATCATGTCCGCTCGATTATTAATAAATCTACCCCATTGAATTCTATACACAAAGGGTGTTGATAAAATGCAAAGCTGGACTTTTCAAAATGTTTGACAGTATTCCAAGAATAATTGGAATAATTATATTATCTTGCATATGTGCAGTACACTCTGAAATGGTCACAGATCTTATATGTACATAATATATAGTCTAGATTCATTAAAACTATATTCAGCAGTATTGTATAGTCCATCAGTAGTGGGAAGGACAGACATTTTTACAAATGTATATGTATTTAAAGGGACAGTCAACACCAGAATTATTATTGTTTAAAAAGATAGATAATCCCTTTATTACCCATTCTCCAGTTTTGCATAACCAACACAGTTATATTAATATACTTTTTACCTCTGTGATTACCTTGTAGCTGAGCCTCTACAGGCTGCCCCCTTGTTTCAGTTGTTTTGACAGACTTGCATTTTAGCCAATCAGTGCTGACTCCTAGGTAACTCCATGGGCGTGAGCACAATGTTATCCATATGGCACACATGAATTAACGCCATCTAGTGTTGAAGAACGGTCAAAATGCATTCAGATAAGAGGCAGCCTGATTTGAATAGCCAAAAGGATTTCAGTAGCTCTCATCCTATTGGCTGATTTGAATTTCAAAAATCAGCCAATAGGAATGCAAGGGACGCCATTTTGAAAGGCTCCCTTGCATTGAAGATTCAGTATACGGTGGCGACCGTATGAAGAGGATGCTCCATGCCGGATGTCTTCAGGATGGACCTGCTCCGCACCGTTGGGATGAAGATAGAAGATGCCGCCTGGATGAACATTGAAGACTTTGCCGTCTGGATGAAGACTTCGCCGCCTGGATGTCCGGACTTCAGAAACTGTAAGTGGACCGTTGGGGGATAGTGTTAGTTTTTTTAAAACTTTTTTTGGGTGGGTTTTTTTTTAGATTAGGGTTTTGGGCTTTCTTAAAAGAGATAAATGCCCTTTTCAGGGCAAGAAAAAGAGCTGAATGCCCTTTTATGGGCAATGCCCATACAAATGCCCTTTTCAGAGCAATGGGTAGCTTAGGTTTTTGTTAGAGTTAGGTTTTTTATTTTGGGGGGTTGGTTGGATGGTGGGTTTTACTGTTGGGGTGGTCTTTGTATTTCTTTCAGGTAAAAGAGCGGATTTCTTTATGGCAATGCCCTACAAAAGGCCCTTTTAAGGGCTATTGGTAGTTTATTGTAGGCTAGATTTTTTTTTATTTTGGGGTGCTTTTTTATTTTTATAGGGCTATTAGATTAGGTGCAATTGTTTTTATTTTGGATAATTTCGTTTGTTATTTTTTGTAATTTAGTATTTTTTATTTTTTGTAATTTAGTATTTTTTATTTTCTCTTGTAAGGTGTATCCAGTCCACGGATTCATCCTTTACTTGTGGGATATTCTCCTTCCCAACAGGAAGTGGCAAAGAGAGCACACAGCAGAGCTGTCCATATAGCTCCCCCTCTAGCTCCACCCCCCTAGTCATTCTCTTTGCCGGCTCTAAGCAATCGGAAGGGTAAAGTGAATGTGGTGTTAGAAATGTAGTTTTTATTTTCTACAAGCAAAAGTTTGTTATTTTAAATGGTACCGGTGTGTACTATTTACTCTCTAGCAGAAAGTAGATGAAGAGTTCTGCAGGGAGGAAGATGATTTTAGCATGTTGTAACTAAAATCCACTGCTGTTCCCACATAGGACTGAGGAGTGCAAGAAAACTTCAGTTGGGGGGAACGGTTTGCAGGTTAGGCTGCAATAAGATATGTTCAGTCATTTATTTCTAGACAAGACTGTGATAATGCTAGAAAAGACTGATAATATCCCCATGAGGGAAGGGTAAGCTGTGTTCAGAGACTAAGTATGGAATTGCAAGCTTACATAACAGGGCTAGTTTATGCTGGTTGACACTACTTAATGCAAACGTTTTTTATTGAAAAATTTCATTTTTTGAGACACTTTGAAGGTTCCTTTGGGTTTCTTTCAGGGGTTGTTACCCACATGGCTATTATTAAAACACTTAGGAGTGTTTCTTTAGGCTTCACAGCACTGGAGTAAGGTGGGAGGGGCCTAATTTCACGCCTCAGATGCGCAGTTATATTTGACTAGAAGTTCAGTTTCACATGGAGGGTCCTGCTGCAGTTTGAGGGCCTATTAGAAGCTTTTTCCCCACAAATCTGGTTACTAAGGGAAGGTAGGGCCACAGCAGTGCTGTGGCAAGGTGCTGAACGTTTTTTAACCGGTCTTTTGGCTTACTGTCGATCCGGTTTGGGCATTAAGGGGTTAATCGTTTTTATTGCTAGTGGTGCAATCTTACTAATGCTTTAGGTACATACTGTAAAAATTTCGAAAAGTTTGCTGCATTTTTTCACTGTTTTACAAAATTGTGTGCCTTTTATCTCTTAAAGGCACAGTCTGTTAAACATGTCTGACACCAAGGAAAATCCTTGTTCAATGTGTTTAGAAGCCATGGTGGAACCCCCTCTTAGAATGTGTCCCACTTGTACTGATATGTCTATAAACTTTAAAGAACATATTGTTGCACTTAAAAATGCGGCCCAAGATGATTCTCAGACAGAAGGTAATGAGGTTAGCCCGTTAACCTCTCCCCAAGTGTCACAACCAGTTGTTACGCCCGCTCAAGCGACGCCTAGCACCTCTAGTGCATCTAACTCTTTTACCTTGCAAGACTTGGCGGCAGTTATGGATAATTCCCTCTCAGTGTTTTTATCTAAACTGCCCGTGTTACCTACAAAGCATGATAGCTCTGTTTTAAGAACAGATTCTGAGCATTCTGACGCTTTAGTTGCTGTATCCGATATACACTCATAACGCTCTGAAATGGGGGCGAGGGATGTGCTGTCTGAGGGAGAAATTTCCGATTCGGGAAAGGTTACTCCTCAGACAGACTCAGATACGTTTGCTTTTAAATTTAAACTAGAACACCTCCGCTCATTGCTCAGGGAGGTATTAGTTACTCTGGATGACTGCGACCCTTTGGTGGTTCCAGAGAAATTGTGTAAAAAGGAGTACCTAGAAGTTCCTGTTTACACTGATGTGTTCCCGGTCCCTAAGAGGATTGCGGATATCGTTACTAGGGAGTGGGATAGACCAGGTATTCCGTTTTTTCCCCCTCCTGTTTTTAAGAAAATGTTCCCCATATCTGACTCCAGGCGGGACTCGTGGCAGACGGTCCCTAAGGTGGAGGGGGCTGTTTCTTCACTTGCTAAACGCACAACCATACCAATTGAAGACAGTTGTGCTTTTAAAGACCCTATGGATAAAAAATTAGAGGGTTTACTTAAGAAAATTTTTGTTCTACAAGGTTTTCTTCTCCAACCTATTGCGTGCATTGTTCCTGTAACTACTGCAGCTGCTTTCTGGTTCGAGGTGCTGGAAGATGCGCTCCAGACGGAGACCTCTTATGAGGACATTATGGACAGAATTAAGGCTCTTAAGCTGGCTAATTCTTTTATCACAGATGCCGCTTTCCAAATAGCTAAGTTAGCGGCAAATAATTCAGGTTTCGCCATTTTAGCGCGCCTGGCGCTATGGCTAAAGTCCTGGTCGGCCGATGTGTCGTCAAAATCCAAACTCTTGAACATCCCTTTCAAAGCAAAGACCCTCTTCGGGCCTGAATTGAAAGAGATTATTTCAGAAATCACTGGTGGAAAAGGCCATGCTCTCCCTCAGGACAAGTCCTTTAAGATAAAGAACAAACAAAATAATTTTCGTTCCTTTCGGAATTTCAGGAGCGGCCTCGCTTCATCCTCCCCTGCTACAAAGCAAGAGGGTAATGCTTCACAACCCAGGCCAGCCTGGAAACCTTACCAGGGCTGGAACAAGGGTAAACAGGCCAAGAAGCCTGCAGCTGCCTCCAAGACAGCATGATGGGGTAGCCCCAGATCCGGGACCGGATGTAGTAGGGGGCAGACTCTCTCTCTTCGCTCAGGCCTGGGCAAGAGACGTACACGATCCCTGGGCCTTAGAGATTGTATCCCAGGGATATCTTCTAGAATTCAAGGACTCCCCTCCAAGGGGAAGGTTCCACATTTCTCGTTTGTCTACAGACCAGACAAAGAAAGAGGCGTTCTTACGCTGTGTAGAAGACCTACACACAATGGGAGTGATCCACCCAGTTCCAATTGCGGAACAAGGGCTGGCTGGGTTTTTACTCAAACCTGTTTGTGGTTCCCAAGAAAGAAGGAACTTTCAGACCAATCCTGGATCTCAAAATTCTAAACAAATTCCTCAGAGTCCCATCATTAAAGATGGAGACCATTCGGACAATCTTACCAATGATCCAGGAGGGTCAATATATGACTACCGTGGATCTAAAGGATGCGTATCTGCACATTCCTATCCACAAAGATCATCACCAGTTTCTCAGGTTCGCCTTTCTGGACAAACATTATCAGTTTGTGGCTATTCCTTTCGGGTTGGCCACTGCTCCCAGAATTTTCACAAAGGTGCTAGGGTCCCTTCTGGCGAAACTAAGACCGTGGGGCATAGCAGTTGCGCCTTATCTAGATGACATCTTAATTCAGGCGTCGACTTTCCAAAGAGCCAAGTCTCACACGGAAATTGTAGTGGCCTTTCTGAGGTCTCACGGGTGGAAGGTGAACATCAAAAAGAGTTCTCTCTCCCCCCTCACAAGAGTTCCCTTCCTAGGAACCCTAATAGACTCGGTAGAAATGAAAATATTTCTGACGGAGGTCAGAAAGTTAAAACTTTTAACTACTTGCCGAGCTCTTCATTCCATTCCTCGGCCATCTGTAGCTCAGTGCATGGAGACAATCGGACTAATGGTAGCGGCAATGGACATGGAATCCCATCAGAACACTAAACTTCCTCTTTACGGGTCCAGGTCCCGGGATCCCCAGGTGGTGCTGATAGATGCTCTAGCAGCGCCTTGGTCCTTCAATCTGGCCTATGTTTTTCCACCGTTTCCTCTCCTCCCTCGTCTGGTAGCCAGAATCAAGCAGCAGAGGGCTTCGGTGATTCTAATAGCGCCTGCGTGGCCATGCAGGACCTGGTATGCAGACCTAGTGGACATGTCATCTGTGCCACCATGGACACTACCAATGAGACAGGACCTTCTAATACAAGGTCCTTTCAAACATCCAAATCTAATTTCTCTGCGTCTGACTGCTTGGAGATTGAACGCCTAATTCTATCAAAGCGTGGTTTCTCTATTGATATCCTGATTCAGGCTAGAAAGCCTGTCACCAGGAAAATCTACCATAAGATTTGTCGAAAATATATTTTTTGGTGCGAATCCAAGGGTTACTCATGGAGTAAGAGTAGGATTCCCAGGATTTTGTCCTTTCTCCAAGACGGATTGGAGAAAGGATTGTCAGCTAGTTCCTTAAAGGGACAGATATCTGCTTTGTCTATTCTTTTTCACAAACGTCTGGCACAGGTACCAGACGTTCAAACGTTTAGTCAGGCTTTAGTCAGAATTAAGCCTGTTTATAGACCTGTGACTCCGCCATGGAGTCTGAATTTAGTTCTTTCAGTTCTGCAAGGGGTTCCGTTTGAACCTTTACATTCCATAGATATTAAGCTTTTATCTTGGAAAGTTTTGTTTTTGGTAGCTATCTCTTCTGCTCGAGGAGTTTCAGAGTTATCTGCTTTACAGTGTGATTCACCTTACCTGGTGTTCCATGCAGATAAGGTAGTTTTGCGTACCAAACCCGGTTTTCTTCCTAAGGTTGTGTCTAATAAGAATATTAACCAGGAAATTGTTGTTCCTTCTCTGTGTCCTAATCCTTCTTCGAAGAAGGAACGTCTGTTACACAATCTTGATGTGGTTCATGCTTTAAAGTTTTATTTACAAGCAACTAAGTATTTCAGACAAACACCTTCATTGTTTGTTATCTATTCTGGTAAGAGGAGAGGTCAGAAGGCGACTTCTACCTCTCTTTCCTTTTGGCTGAAAAGCATCATCCGTTTGGCCTATGAGACTGCTGGCCAGCAGCCTCCCGAAACAATTACTGCTCATTCTACCAGAGCAGTGGCTTCCATGTGGGCTTTTAAAAATGAGGCTTCTGTTGAACAGATTTGTAAGGCAGCGACTTGGTCTTCGCTGCATACTTTTTCCAAATTTTACAAATTCGATACTTTTGCTACTTCGGAGGCTATTTTTGGGAGAAAGGTTTTACAAGCAGTGGTGCCTTCCGTTTAAGGTACCTGTCTTGTTCCCTCCCTTCATCCGTGTCCTAAAGCTTTGGTATTGGTATCCCACAAGTAAAGGATGAATCCGTGGACTGGATACACCTTAAGAGAAAACAGAATTTATGCTTACCTGATAAATTACTTTCTCTTGTGGTGTATCCAGTCCACGGCCCGCCCTGTTATTTTAAGACAGGTGGTTTTTATTTTTAAACTACAGTCACCACTGCACCCTATGGTTTCTCCTTTTTCTTCCTAACCTTCAGTCGAATGACTGGGGGGTGGAGCTAGAGGGGGAGCTATATGGACAGCTCTGCTGTGTGCTCTCTTTGACACTTCCTGTTGGGAAGGAGAATATCACACAAGTAAAGGATGAATCCGTGGACTGGATACACCACAAGAGAAAGTAATTTATCAGGTAAGCATAAATTCTGTTTTTTGTAACTGTAGATTTTTTTTTTTTTAACAGTGTTAGTTTTTTTTAAAGGGACACTGAAGCCAAATTTTTTCTTTTGAGATTCAGATAGAGCATGCAATTTTATGCAACTTTCTAATTTAGTCCTATTATCAATTTTTCTTTGTTCACTTGCTATCTTTATTTGAAAAAGAAGGCATCTAAGCTTTTTGTTGTTCAGGACTTTGGACAGCACTTATTTTATTGGTAGATGAATTTATCCACCAATCAGCAAGGACAACCCAGGTTGTTCACCAAAAATGGGCCTGCATCTAAACTTACATTCTTGCATTTCAAATAAAGATACCAAGGCCTAGATTTAGAGTTGGGCGGTAGCCGTCAAAACCAGCGTTAGAGGCTCCTAACGCTGGTTTTTACCGCCCTCTGGTATTTGGAGTCAGTCATTAAAGGGTCTAACGCTCACTTTTCAGCCGCGACTTTTCCATACCGCAGATCCCCCTTACGTCAATTGCGTATCCTATCTTTTCAATGGGATCTTTCTAACTCCGGTATTTAGAGTCGTGGCTGAAGTGAGCGTTAGAAATCTAACGACAAAACTCCAGCCGCAGAAAAAAGTCAGTGGTTAAGAGCTTTCTGGGCTAACGCCGGTTTATAAAGCTCTTAACTACTGTGCTCTTAAGTACACTAACACCCATAAACTACCTATGTACCCCTAAACCGAGGTCCCCCCACAACGTCGCCACTCGATTAAATTTTTTTAACCCCTAATCTGCCGACCGCCACCTACGTTATACTTATGTACCCCTAATCTGCTGCCCCTAACACCGCCGACCCCTATATTATATTTATTAACCCCTAACCTGCCCCCCACAACGTCTCCGCCAGCTACCTACAATAATTAACCCCTAATCTGCCGACCGCCACCTACGTTATCCTTAGGTACCCCTAATCTGCTGCCCCTAACACCGCCGACCCCTATATTATATTTATTAGCCCCTAATCTGCCCCCCTCAACGTCGCCTCCACCTGCCTACACTTATTAACCCTTAATCTGCCGAGCGGATCTCACCGCTACTATAATAAAGTTATTAACCCCTAATCCGCCTCACTCCCGCCTCAATAACCCTATAATAAATAGTATTAACCCCTAATCTGCCCTCCCTAACATCGCCGACACCTAACTTCAATTATTAACCCCTAATCTGCCGACCAAATCTCGCTGCTACTGTAATAAATGGATTAACCCCTAAAGCTAAGTCTAACCCTAACACTAACACCCCCCCTAAGTTAAATATAATTTAAATCTAACGAAATAAATTAACTCTTATTAAATAAATTATTCCTATTTAAAGCTAAATACTTACCTGTAAAATAAACCCTAATATAGCTACAATATAAATTATAATTATATTATAGCTATTTTAGGATTTATATTTATTTTACAGGTAACTTTGTATTTATTTTAACCAGGTACAATAGCTATTAAATAGTTAAGAACTATTTAATAGCTAAAATAGTTAAAATAATTACAAAATAACCTGTAAAATAAATCCTAACCTAAGTTACAATTAAACCTAACACTACACTATCAATAAATTAATTAAATAAAATACCTACAATTACCTACAATTAAACCTAACACTACACTATCAATAAATTAATTAAATACAATATCTACATATAAATACAATGAAATAAACTAACTAAAGTACAAAAAATAAAAAAGAACTAAGTTACAAAAAATAAAAAAATATTTACAAACATCAGAAAAATATTACAACAATTTTAAACTAATTACACATACTCTAAGCCCCCTAATAAAATAACAAAGACCCCCCAAAATAAAAAAATGCCCTACCCTATTCTAAATTACAAAAGTTCAAAGCTCTTTTACCTTACCAGCCCTGAACAGGGCCCTTTGCGGGGCATGCCCCAAAGAATTCAGCTCTTTTGCCTGTAAAAAAACACATACAATACCCCCCCCCCCAACATTACAACCCACCACCCAGATACCCCTAATCTAACCCAAATCCCCCTTAAATAAACCTAACACTAAGCCCCTGAAGATCTTCCTACCTTATCTTCACCATACCAGGTTCACCGATCGATCCAGAAGAGCTCCTCCGATGTCTTGATCCAAGCCCAAGCGGGGGGCTGAAGATGTCCATGATCCGGCTGAAGTCTTCATCCAAGCGGGAGCTGAAGAGGTCCATGATCCGGCTGAAGTCTTCATCCAAGCGGGAGTTGAAGAGGTCCATGATCCGGCTGAAGTCTTCTATCAACGGCATCTTCAATCTTCTTTCTTCCGGATCCATGTTCATCCCGCCGACGCGGAACATCCATCTTCACCGACGACTTCCCGATGAATGACGGTTCTTTTAAGGGACGTCATCCAAGATGGCGTCCCTCGAATTCCGATTGGCTGATAGGATTCTATCAGCCAATCGGAATTAAGGTAGGAAAATTCTGATTGGCTGATGGAATCAGCCAATCAGAATCAAGTTCAATCCGATTGGCTGATCTGATCAGCCAATCAGATTGAGCTTGCATTCTATTGGCTGATCGGAACAGCCAATAGAATGCGAGCTCAATCTGATTGGCTGATTGAATCAGCCAATCGGATTGAACTTGATTCTGATTGGCTGATTCCATCAGCCAATCAGAATTTTCCTACCTTAATTCCGATTGGCTGATAGAATCCTATCAGCCAATCGGAATTCGAGGGACGCCATCTTGGATAACGTCCCTTAAAGGAACCGTCATTCATCGGGAAGTCGTCGGTGAAGATGGATGTTCCGCGTCGGCGGGATGAACATGGATCCGGAAGAAAGAAGATTGAAGATGCCGTTGATAGAAGACTTCAGCCCGATCATGGACCTCTTCAGCTCCCGCTTGGATGAAGACTTCAGCCCGATCATGGACCTCTTCAGCTCCCGCTTGGATGAAGACTTCAGTCGGATCATGGACATCTTCAGCCCCCCGCTTGGGCTTGGATCAAGACATCGGAGGAGCTCTTCTGGATCGATCGGTGAACCTGGTATGGTGAAGATAAGGTAGGAAGATCTTCAGGGGCTTAGTGTTAGGTTTATTTAAGGGGGGTTTGGGTTAGATTAGGGGTATGTGGGTGGTGGGTTGTAATGTTGTGGGGGGGTATTGTATGTGTTTTTTTTACAGGCAAAAGAGCTGAATTCTTTGGGGCATGCCCCGCAAAGGGCCCTGTTCAGGGCTGGTAAGGTAAAAGAGCTTTGAACTTTTGTCATTTAGAATAGAGTAGGGCATTTTTTTATTTTGGGGGTCTTTGTTATTTTATTAGGGGGCTTAGAGTAGGTGTAATTAGTTTAAAATTGTTGTAATATTTTTCTGATGTTTGTAAATATTTTTTTATTTTTTGTAACTTAGTTTTTTTTTTTTGTACTTTAGTTAGTTTATTTCATTGTATTTATTTGTAGATATTGTATTTAATTAATGTATTGATAGTGTAGTGTTAGGTTTAATTGTAGGTAATTGTAGGTATTTTATTTAATTAATTTATTGATAGTGTAGTGGTAGGTTTAATTGTAACTTAGGTTAGGATTTATTTTACAGGTAATTTTGTAATTATTTTAACTATTTTAGCTATTAAATAGTTCTTAACTATTTAATAGCTATTGTACCTGGTTAAAATAAATACAAAGTTACCTGTAAAATAAATATAAATCCTAAAATAGCTATAATATAATTATAATTTATATTGTAGCTATATTAGGATTTATTTTACAAGTAAGTATTTAGCTTTAAATAGGAATAATTTATTTAATAAGAGTTAATTTATTTCGTTAGATTTAAATTATATTTAATTTAGGGGGGTGTTAGTGTTAGGGTTAGACTTAGCTTTAGGGGTTAATACATTTATTAGAGCTCCAGTCGGCAGATTAGGGGTTAATGTTTGAAATTTGGTGTCGGCGATGTTAGGGAGGGCAGATTAGGGGTTAATACTATTTATTATAGGGTTATTGAGGCGGGAGTGAGGTGGATTAGGGGTTAATAACTTTATTATAATAGCGGTGCGGTCCGCTCGGCAGATTAGGGGTTAATAAGTGTAGGCAGGTGGAGGCGACGTTGTGGGGGGCAGATTAGGGGTTAATAAATATAATATAGGGGTCGGCGGTGTTAGGGGCAGCAGATTAGGGGTACATAGGGATAATGTAAGTAGCGGCGGTTTACGGAGCGGCAGATTAGGGGTTAAAAAAAAATATGCAGGTGTCAGCGATAGCGGGGGCGGCAGAATAGGGGTTAATAAGTGTAAGGTTAGGGGTGTTTAGACTCGGGGTACATGTTAGAGTGTTAGGTGCAGACGTAGGAAGTGTTTCCCCATAGCAAACAATGGGGCTGCGTTAGGAGCTGAACGCGGCTTTTTTGCAGGTGTTAGGTTTTTTTTCAGCTCAAACAGCCCCATTGTTTTCTATGGGGGAATCGTGCACGAGCACGTTTTTGAAGCTGGCCGTGTCCGTAAGCACCGTTGGTATCGAGAGTTGAAGTTGCGGTAAATATGCTCTACGCTCCTTTTTTGGAGCCTAACGCAGCCATTCTGTGAACTCTAAATACCAGCGGTATTTAAAAGGTGCGGCCAGAAAAAAGCCAGCGTAGCTAACGCACACCTTTGGCCGCAGAACTCTAAATCTAGGCGCAAGAGAATAAAGAAAATTTGATAATAGGAGTAAATTAGAAAGTTACTTAAAATATCATGCTTTATCTGAATCACAAAAGAAAAAAATTTGGGTTCAGTGTCCCTTTAATTTATTTAATTGATAGTTATTTTAATTTTAGTATAATAGTAATGCTAGTTTAATTTATAGTTTAAACTTAGTTGTTTTTAATTTCCCAGGTAAGTTTTTATTTATTTTAAGATAGGGATCTTGTCATTTTAATTTAAAGTTAGGGGTTTTTTAGGTTTTGGGGTTAATAGATTAATTTAGTTTTTTTTCGATGTGGGGGGCTGTCGGTTTAGGGGTTAATAGGTTTATTTAGTGGCAGTGATGTGGGAGGCCAGAGGTTTAGGGGTTAAAGGGACATTATACACTCTTTTTTTTTTTTTTTTTGCATAAATGTTTTGTAAATGATCTATTTATATAGCCCATAAAGTTTTTTTTTTTTAAATGTATAGTTTTGCTTATTTTTAAATAACATTGCTCTGATTTTCAGACTCCTAACCAAGCCCCAAAGTTTTATGTGAATACCGTCAGCTACCTTCTCCAGCTTGCTCCTGTTTGTGTAAAGGGACTTTTCATATGCAAAAGAAGAGGGAGGGAGGAGTGTTTTATTTCCCACTTGCAGCTACCTTTTCAACAGAGCTAAACTGAGAGCTTCTAACTAAGTTTTTAAACAGTTTTATACTGGATTTTTATATCAGTATCTACAAAACACACTGATTAAACAGCGCTAGCTGCCAGGGATGATTCAAAATTTCTATGATGTAAAGCAATAAACACAAATTCAGTGAAGTAGATAATAATAATAAAAATTAATAAAAAATAATAAATAAATAAAGTGGATTTGCGTATATTATTTGAGAGCCACTTATAATGAATGTCTACTTGTCTTTCTTAACAAGCATATATGAGCATATACATACAGCACATATAAAAATAGACCAAACAGACTAACAAAAGAAAATTCAAATACAAAAGGATAAAAGTAATAAACAACACATGAACTCCTGAAAACAAACAAATATCCTAAAGAGAAAACAAAAGACAAAAGACACAAAAAGTGCAAACAAATGCAACTATATAATAATGTTTATACGAGACCTGCTGCTGCAAAATGACGGTGTCCTGCGTGCCTCCCGGAGTAAAGTAGAATCCAGTGACGATACCGGCTTTCACATTGACGCTTCCAAACACAGCGTTCTTCTATCTGAGTCACTATTACGGACACTTGTTAAAGACGGACACTTTGGTTCCGGTATTCTCACTTGCAGAGACTTATGTTTTAAACTACCTTGTATGAACGATTTTTCTTGGACATCACATATTGTGTTAACAAACCGCCTGAATAAATAACAATCTTGTAAGTACAATTCAGAAAGTGTGGTGTGTTTGTTGTACCTACCTACACTTGAGTCTGTTTGCGCTTATATGTTTCAGAGATTTGGGATTATATCAGTATCTGTGCATCTTATTCTTTATAGTAGTGTATATTACATGCAGTTATATGAAAATGAGTGTATACTGTCCCTTTAATAACTTTATTTAGCGGCTGCGATGTCGGGGAGCGGCGGAATAGGGGTTAATATCTTTATTATAGTGTGGGTGAAGTTGGGGTGTGGGGGAATAGGGGTTAATAACTTTATTATAGTGGTCACGATGTCGGGGAGTGGCAGAATAGGGGTTAATACATTTTATTAGTGGCGGCGATGTCGGGAGCGGCAGTATCTGTGCATCTTATTCTTTATAGTAGTGTATATTACATGCAGTTATATGAAAATGAGTGTATACTGTCCCTTTAATAACTTTATTTATCGGCCACGATGTCGGGCAGCGGCGGAATAGGGGTTAATATCTTTATTATAGTGTAGGCGAAGTTGGGGTGTGGTTGAATAGGGGTTAAAAACTTTATTATAGGGTGGCGGAGCTAGCCACTGACCTGACTAGACGTGTGTGCATGGAGCTCCGCAGCTAACAAATTAAAAAAAAGTTAAATAGAGTCTCAATTATATTTGGCAAACACCTATTCAGTTGTTCACTTGAGTAGGTGGACATCTGCTTACTACAAAGTGACTTTTCTTGACCACTGGACCTATTTCAACAGCCAGTATTGGAAGATCTGCCCCTGTGTCACAGGCGGATGTTATTGTGACTACGGAGGACTAAGGCCACTACCAGATACACACCGGAGGACCGGGGTCTTATACTGGATCCTAACCTATATTGTGTCGCCAGAATCCAAACAGGAGTTGAACTCTGATTGCCTTACCACCGGTGGCTGCAGCTGTTCCCTTACTCCGGAGGGCCGGGGCTCCGCTCCGGAGTAGCTGTGGGCCTCCCTACCAGAAGCCGCCTGCCAATTGATCTAAGCAACCTGCATCGCTCCGGAGGGTCGGGGATCCGCTCCGGAGCATCCACTTACCACTGCTGCTGTGCGGAGAGGCCGATACCTGGTCGGGGCCTCTATCTGTCTGCTCGTGGGAGCATCAGTCGAGGTGGTACTTGGAGGAGGGTGCCTACTTTCCCCCCGCGCCTCTCCGGGTGGTTGACGAAACGGAGGACAGTTCCGGAGTCTCTGGGACCCAGTGTTGTGGCGATGATCGGGCCATACCTCCGTGTGGCGCAGATAAGAAGAAAAGAAAAAAGGCGCGAACGCGCACCATCTTGGGGCCTTCTCACTTTTACACTGAACCGGATCAGACGGCCGGCCACCGGAGAACCCCTTACTTCAGACCAGGGAGCCTTATTTCTGAAACCGGGTAAGCACCTACCTGCACATCTGACCCTTGCTCTGTGATAATATCCCCGGTGAGTCATTTACTTGAAATTAACACTTAAGGCTCTCACTGATATACACCTAAGGCCCTCTGAAGGAATACAACTGGCACACAGCTGTGGGGCACAACTACATTCCCCCTAGATTGGCGCAATCCCAACTGGCCCTTCTTCCAGCACCGGGGATTGAGAGATGAAAAAGTTAACAAATAAATAAGCACCACAAAACAAACGGAAAACAGCAGAAGCAGCTCAGCAGGCCCCCACTCATGTGGGGCAATACAGGTACTCTCTAGTTTCTTTTCACTGGGGCCATAGGGAGTCATGTTTTTTTTTTTTTACCAAGGGGCTGATAAACAGGGGACCTTATTTATACACGCACCAATCTGCCTCCTTCTCCACTCGGGAGGCTCACTGTCCCACTGCTTGTTTGGGAAACTTTTCTGTGCTGGGTACTCACCTGCCCATAGGCTACTTCCATAACTGATTGGCCTATCTCACACGATATAATTTGGCTTCTAAGGGCCACACAGGCAGACTGCTCACTTTTATAAATCCCTAACGTTGGCCTACTTGGGTCCTAAGCATCACTTAACTCTGTACCTCAAGTGGATATAAGAACCATCACCTGTGCAGGTTAACTACTTAGTATCCCCTAACCAAGGCCCAAACCAACACGCCTTCTTTCTATCTGGGATCTTTTTATCAAGATTGGTGTTGGGACAATTATAACACTTGTCCTTTTCAGTTTACCTTAGCTGCTGCAGACTTTTGTCAATACTGGCCTGCTCTGTGGAGTGAATATCAAAATACACGCAGCATTTATCTACAGCAGGTGGTTGCCTCAAATCGCCATACCCGCAGGGACTTTGTCATATTTTGAACATTATCATCTTATATCCCCTTCATAAGCTTGCAAATTTAGCTGCTGTGCCAGCTTGGGTACCTCTGGGCTCTCAACCTAGAGTGGAGTGTTATATTGTTTTACTGTCTGTTTAACCATTATATTATCCCTGACAGGTTCCAGGTCCTACATGATTAAGTGTATACTCAGGTGATAACCCCCTCAGTCTCCTCTGGTCACCTACACTCCCCCTTTCCCCTTCTTTGGGGTAGGAACCCCTTTCCCCGAGTCAAATATAATTCAGGTTTGAGTATTGCCCATTTGAGTAGTAATTTCTGCCCGCATTCTTATCTCAACCCCCTCATAGTGTTGTAGTCACGTCAGAAGCTGACGTATTGTTGGTCATTATAATACTAATTGAGCAGATCCAGAAGCTTTTGGCCACACTTATTTTGCTGCTGCAGGCAAGGGACCAATAGCTGGCCCCCCCTTTCCGATCCAGCTCGTCTGGGTTGGTCACTTCCCCTTTCCCTTTTCCTATCCTCCAGGTCGTATCCACTGTTCCTGGGCCAGCTAGAGGTGTTAAGGTTCTGAAACATTTATTCCGCTCAACCTGTGTGGGGGGGCTCTGGCCGACTCCTGCCCTTACGGGGTGATTTCCTCCACTTCCTTACTTGTAGATAAAATTCTGGTCTGATTGGGAACGGAAAGTATGGAGGGGTAGTCGTTGGCTGGAGCCTCTAGGCCTCACTCCTAAGATGTATGTTTATTCTTATTCTCGCTTGTAAATAAAACTGTTGTGTCTTAATGTAACATCACCAAACCCAGCACAATATATTAGTCTCTCATCATCTAATTTACTTAGCAAATTACCTAGGTTGCCCCTTCAGACGACAAGAAGACCGCTCAGTGAAGCAAACATGCCCCACACGATTAGAAGGCAGTCTAGGACCCCTGGGACTACTAAAAAAAAACGTCTTGGATCACTTCACACAGCCAGTCAGGAGACCGGCTGATGATTCACATGATGAACTAAGTGACCCAGACTCAGTTGCGGAGAGGTCCCAATCGGATGCTAACTCAATTCCTAGGTCCCAACATTATATCACAGAAGAAACACTAAAAAAAAATGTTTGAGCAGCAGACACGCTCTATTACAAAGGAAATTCAGAGGAGTCATGCTGAGCTCAAAAAAGATATTGGAGAAATTGGTGACAAGGTAGACTCATTAGAGAGGCGACAAGATGACATCACCACTGACCAAACAAATTTACTCGCATACTCTGAGTCGTTGGCTGATCAATTAAGTCAACTGGAATTCAAGTTGGCAGATGTCGAAGACCGTGCCAGACGGAACAATATCAGATCCCGGGGCATACCAGAAGAGGTTTCAAATGCGGACTTACAAGCCTACCTATCTGAACTCTTTGACAATTTACTGGATTCCACCGAAGGTATGACCACCACAATGGAAAGGGCCTACAGAGCCTTACGTCAAAGATCAGTCGCGCAAGACAAGCCTAGAGACGTTATTGTTTGCTTCCACAGCTTCCTTTTCAAAGATAAGCTAATGCAAGCTGCCTTCAGGAAACCACCAATTGCAGAAAAATTCCAGAATCTTCAACTTTTACCAGATCTATCAGCTCACACCCTGCAAAGCCGCAGACTCTATCAACCAGTCACCTCCAAGCTCAGAAAGGCAGGTCTTAAATACCGCTGGGGTTACCCCACCAAACTGATTGTCACTAAAGACAACCAAACCCATATTGTCTCATCCCTGACCCAGGGCACCACCTTACTAGCACAATGGGGCCTAATACAGGGTAGCACGATAGAACCAACTCCAGTCTAGGCGAAATTGAGAGCCACTGCACCTGATTGGCCCCCTGAAGATCAGCGGCCTAAAAGGCAGAAAACCCAAACAGCACGGGAGCCCCAGGGGTCTCCAGCGGTCCCACCTTGACTTTCCGGCAAAGATAAGAGACGTTGCTGATTCATATTCGACCATCTGATTTAATTCCTTTTCTTTCCAGCATCGCTAAAAAGGGGACCCCAATAGGGGTTGGGTCTGACTAGGCCTAATCATAAATATGACTCTACCTCCTGTCATAAACAGTTAAAAATAAGTTGTGGTTGTTACACAGACATTTTATTTGTTGTTGTTAATTTTCAAATTATAGGTCAGGTTGTACTAAAATGACAGAATGGGTCACCCTTCTGTCAGGTTGAGCATTTATACCCCGCTGGGGAGATATGGTTGATATTGTTACCAAAACTGTTGATGTTACAATATTTGTTGACTAATGTTTTATTGTTTCTGTTTATACTTGCAAGTTATTGTTCAGGGCACTTTTTAGGGGATGCCGTTGCACCATAGACACACTTAAGATTCATAATCCCTCAACTTCGCACAACTGACTAGACGCCCTCACACTATAATCACAAGCGAGATTTATCTTAATTTTAGATGGAGTGAGGCCGGACACCCCGGCCCATCCTTATATAGCTCCCCCCCCCAATAGGTAGCCCACACCAGGGTTCCATCTAGGTGGACTATTTCCACCTCATAAACTCAGCACAGCGCTTACTGACATAGGATTTATCCTGAGTCTCCTTCATATCCTCATCCCCAATATCCCTTCCCCCCCTCTCCTCCTGCACTAAAAACAATGGCGAACCATCTTAGATTTCTCACTCACAATGCGAGAGGTCTCAACTCCCCCCATAAACGAAGCCTCTTGGCTAGGGAACTCCAATTCTACAGTCCCGATGTTGTCTTCATACAAGAAACTCACTGGAAATTAGACTCCCCACAACGATTCTATTCCCGCTCCTATTGGATAGCTGACCACTCCCCTTTCACTAAGAAGGCCAGGGGCACGGCCATACTCCTACATCGCAGAGTAGCGTATGAACCCATCCAAACTATTAGGGACCCGCAAGCCAGGCATACCATCTTAGTTTGCAAACTGAATCATGTACTACACACATTGGTTTCCATTTACCTCCCTAATTCCCACCAGCCTGCATGCCTCCACAAAACTTTGCAACTAGTAGACCAGTATAGACAAGGCCGAGTTATCTTAGCAGGTGACTTTAACATGACCTGGGACCCCTCCTTGGACCGCAAAACCACAACCCCAGACAATATCAACCCCCAAACAAGCAGTATTTCTGCTAAATTCCGGAATGTGATGTCTCTCTACGGTTATTTTGACATTTGGAGATCTCTACACACTCGTGACAGGGACTACACTCACTACTCACACCCATATAAGACCTATTCCAGATTGGATCATATGTTCTGCCAAGCAGAGACCTTGGACTCTGTTACACGGTCAGAGATAGCTGTAAGCTCCTGGTCAGACCATGACTTACTATTAACCGACTTCCTCCCCATGGATAAGCCTCTTCCTCAGACAAGCTGGAGACTTCCGCAACATATCCTCACAGACATAGCCGTTAGGGAAGAATTGAGACGAGACTTGACCGAACTACTTAGACAAAATGATAATGGACAGATTCAAGACGATACTTTGTGGGGCGCCATCAAGGCAATGGCCAGGGGACTCATAATCCATAAACAGGGTCACATTAGAAAACTGGCTGGCCTAACGCTTGCGCAGGCGCATACTAGACTCAGACAACTAGAACTGAGCAACAGAACCTCTATTTCGATGGCAGAACAAATTAGAGATGTGAGGGATCATATCAACCAGTTGGAGTTGAAGCGGACTCAAATTGCCCTTTCTAAGCTAAAACAATTGTTTTACCATAAAGGAAACAAGGCTGATACACTTCTAGCCAATAAACTGAGAAACAAATATAGCGCTAGCCGCATATCTCAGATCCTGCATGAAAATAGGCTACACAAGAAACCATCTCTGATAGGCGAGAGCTTCGCAGACTTCTATTCTAAACTCTATAACATTGGCAATGAGGTGGACTTACATCCGTCCACTGTAGGTGCAATTAAACGGTACCTCTCTACCTTAAATCTGCCTGGGCTCACGTCAGAGCAGCAGACTGCGCTTACACAGCCATTTTCCCTGTCTGAAATCAAGCACACCATTAAGCGCATGAAACCATTTAAGGCTCCTGGGCCAGATGGGTTTCCTGCTCAGTTCTATAAGCAATATATTCACGAACTGGCTCCGTACTTGCTCAGGTTTTTTGGCTTGGCGAGCAGCACCGGGTCATTTAAAGAAGAATTTCTTCAAGCTGCCATCATTACCATACCCAAACCGGACAAAGATCCCTCTCTCTGTTTAAACTACAGACCGATTTCCCTGATTAACATCGATATTAAGATCTATTCCAAGATCTTGGCTACTCGTATTGGTAGGATGTTGCCAGACCTAATTCATCCTGATCAAGTTGGGTTCATTTACAATAGGGAGGGCCCAGACAACACCAGGCGTCTCATTAACATCATGAGTGAGTCAACCAGGATGAAAAAACCCTTCTCAGTCGTCTCCTTAGATGCTGAGAAGGCTTTTGACCGAGTTCGGTGGGATTACCTGTGGGAAACGCTCCAAGCCTTTCAATTCCCCCCTGAAATTTGTGTGGCAATCAAAGCCCTGTATTCGGCCCCAACGGCGTTTGTCAGAGGTCTGGGTTTCCAAACCGCACCGTTTAATATTTCGAATGGCACTAGACAAGGGTGTCCCCTTTCACCCCTGTTGTTCGCTTTGGCGATTGAACCTCTCGCTGCGAAAATTCGGTCGGACGCGTCTCTGCCAGGAGTTAGACTCTCGGGCACGTTACATAAAATTGCACTGTTTGCAGATGACGTTACCGTTTTCACCACAGATCCCGCCAAAGCCATCCCTCGACTGTTGGAGATTCTGAGCGTGTTTGGTGATCTCTCCTATTATAAACTCAACACAAATAAAACAGAAGTTTACTGGTGGGGATATCCACAATCCTACATCCGCGATCTGCAAGACAAACACCACTTCAAGTGATTGACAGAACGGATAACCCACTTGGGAATTAAACTGTCTCCTAGTGCCCAACAAATGATAAAAGACAATTACTCTCCCCTTTTAGCAGAGCTAAGACGGTTAAAAAACACGTGGGATCATAAGTCCATATCGTGGATAGGAAGAATTACATCACTCAAAATGTCTTTCCTTCCTAAGCTAACATACTTATTTCGCTGCTTGCCGATCAGAGTCCCAATGCACCTCCTTCTCCAATTTCAGAGTGAGTTTACGAAGTTCGTTTGGCAATGCAAGGTCCCCCGAATCGCTCACAAGACCTTGCAACTCCCTGTTCCCTCAGGTGGACTCGCATCCCCGTCGGTGGTGAAATATTATGAGGGAGCCATGCTGACACATATCTCCCAATGGGGGGTAATCCAGGCCCAGGACAGGTGGAGAGAACTCGAGCAGGCATCATTGCCGCCCAACGTTCTTCTTCGGGATGTTATTTGGATCCCACACCACAGTCGTAGAATGCTGAGCATAAACAATCTGGTTATTCTGGAGTGTCTATCAGTTTGGGATAAGCTTCGACATCGTCAACTTATTGCTCCTCATCCCTCCCCCATTACTTCAGTAGCTGGCCTACTTGCGAACTTACCTGATACCCACCCGAACACGTGGGCTCGATTAGGAGTCATTAAAGTTTCTGATTTCTGGTCCACCACAAAACCAGACGAGTTCATAACATTACCACAACTAAATCAGCAGCCAACCGTTCCTCAGTTTCTCAACTTTGAACTTTGCAGGATTCAGAGTTTCCTAAGAAGTTGGAATTTTTTTCCACATGCTTCCCGCCCCCTCACTCCATGGGAGTCTGTCTGGCAAGGCGGGCGCAAGCTTATCCTACCTTTGTCAAGGCATTACGTCCTCTTAGATGGCACCTCACCACCGACTGTGGCTCCTCATCTCTTGAGATGGGATACTCTCCTGGGCACTGATACCTCCAGTGAAACGTGGCAACGGGCCATCCAGTTAACCAAAAAGACTCTTCATTGTGTAACAATATTTGAAACGTTTTACAAGGTGCTCTCTCACTGGTACTTTGTCCCCACACGACTGTCTAGGATGTTTCCTGGATCGTCCCCGTTGTGCTGGAGAGGCTGCGGTCTACGCGGTAGCTTGCTACACATCTGGTGGGAATGCCCCGTCATTAAACCACTATGGGAAAGAGGAATACGTATCCTTCTAAATTATGGCATTAGAGTTTCTGCTGATCCGGCACTCGCCCTCCTTCACTTAAATTTACACAGCTTACCTAGACACCAGAGTCTTTTTAGTGTCTATCTCCTGGCCTCAATCAAGACCAACATAGCTAAAGCTTGGAAAAGGGTTGTCCCTCCTAGCTGGCAGGATATTACCCATACAATGGCCTACCTATACACCATGGAAAAGCCAATCTACTTTGACCTCAATAAGTCTGACCTATTTGAGATGGCCTGGGCCGACTGGAAGAACGACCATGACACTTTGTGGCACCCACAGGCTCTGACGACTGACGCCTAACCTGACAGCTAACATTCTGACTACTCTAGCTAATGTGTTTAGTGCACAAATGACTAGAAACATTGACAATAGTACATTTCTCCCCCCCCCCTTCCACATATATGAACCCCCCCTCCCCCTCCCCTCACCTTTGTTTTTCTACACTCAAAACATACCAACTATAGTGCCCTGCTGTGTTCTTATTTATTTATTTTTTGCATTTCAAATGTGCGGAACTTTCTGTGATGGGTTCTATGACCCAACAATCTGTTCATTTCCAGTACTGAAAAAAGGGGTCCTGCGAGTCCCCGATTGTTATGTTATATATTTGCAAAACCTTTAATAAAAACAATTTAAAAAAAAACAAAAAACTTTATTATAGTGGTCACGATGTCGGGGAGTGGCAGAATAGGTGTTAATACATTTTATTAGTGCCAGCGATGTCGGGAGCGGCAGTATCTTTGCATCTTATTCTTTATAATAGTGTATATTACATGCAGTTATATGAAAATGAGTGTATGCTGTCCCTTTAATAACTTTATTTAGCTGCCTCGATGTCGGGGAGCGGTGGAATAGGGGTTAATATCGTTATTATAATGTGGGCGAAGTTGGGGTGTGGGGGAATAGGGGTTAATAACTTTATTATAGTGGTCACGATGTTGGGGAGTGGCAGAATAGGGGTTAATACATTTTATTAGTGGCGGCGATGTCGGGAGCTGCGGATTAGGGCTTAATAAGTTTATTAGAGAGGTTTGCGATGCGGGAGGGCCTCGGTTTAGGTGTTAATAGGTAGTTTATGGGTGTTAGTGTACTTTGTAACACTTTAGTTATGAGTTTTGTGTAACAGTTTTTTGGTGCAAAACTCATAACTACTGGTCTCAGATTGCGGAACAGATCGTGTCGGTATAGGCTGTAATGCAAGCTTTTTAGCCTCACCGCAAAACTTGTAATGGCAGCGCTATGGAAATCCCACGCAAAAACATAATTTTTTTGAGTGTGGGACTGAAGTTGCATTACAGGCTAAAATGCTTGTGGTACAGCTATACCGACAAGACTCGTAATGACTGCGTTCCGGTTTTAACGCTAAAATTACCATTTTTTCAGCGTTAAAACACAAACGCAAAACTCGTAATCTAGATGTTAGTATCCTTTTGTTGAATGAGCATTAATGCTCTACTGTGAGTTAGCTAAAGCCAATGACAAGAGGGATATATGTACAGCCACCAATCAGCAGCTCCTGAGCATACCTATGTATTCTATACAACAAAGTATACAAAGAGAATGAAAGACATTAGAAAAAGAAACAAATTGGAAAGGTATTTAAAATTGTATGTTCCGTCTGAATCATGAAAGAAAAAGTTTGAGTTTTCATGTCCCTTTAACAATGTCAGCGGTGTTTGACTCTGTAAAATTGTAACCACTTTCTTACTAAAAAAACCCCAGCCTTTCACGCTTTTTCCAACAGAAAAACAAATTAAAGATTGGAATCATCAATATTAGACAACATTCTGATTTTGTATCCGTGATTTTGTATCCATGGTGTGAGGCCAATACCTTACTGTGCCTTTGTTAAAGGGACATTAAACCCAAGAAAATGATTTCATGATTCAGACAGAGAATACAATTCTAAACAACATTACAATTTACTTCTATTATCTAATTTGCTTCATTATTTAGATATCCTTTATTAAAGAAATAGCAATGCACATGGGTGAGCCAATCACATGAGGCATCTATGTGCAGCCACCAATCAGCAGCTACTGTGCCTATCTAGATATGCTTTTCAGGACAGAATATCAAGAGAATGAAGCAAATTAGATAATAGAAGTAAATCAGAAACTTGTTTTAAATGGAATTCTCTATCTGAATCATGAAAGAAAAAATTAGGGTTTAATGTCCCTTTAACATATATATACACATATCCATGTCCTGTTGCCATGGGTGCCTACCCGCCCATTTATACTTCTGCTGCTCCAGCTTTTGACAATTTTAAAGAACACACTGACACTGGTGACCCCCACACCTTGCTGTAACTTTGTTGACCAATATAAATCAGTCTATATCCAGCTGCCCTGGGTGTCTCCCTATCACGTTTTACTGCTGCTGTTGCTCCAATTAATGACAATAATATACAAGATTCTGATGCTGTGTGCATGGTTTTCAACATTGTTGTTGCTTTGTTGACATATACCACCATGTCCTGCTGCATATTTCATGTTTGTGCGCATGCTTGTTGACTACAATTTGAGACTGTCTGATCAAAATTGAAATATTCTGTCAAACTAATGCACGGACTCATGTACTGCTTGCACAGCAATTTGTTTACAATTTAGGTCAATTATATTGTGCAAGTGTTGTAAGGTATCAGCTTTCATTTAGTGACATGATTAAATGATTGGGTGTTTTACTTTAGCGAGCTGGTATATTTACATTGTAATAAACACATTCAATAACATAGTAACTGGCTGATCAAGTTCAGCTTATCATACAAGTATATATGAACCTGATCAAAGTAAAATAAACTTTAAATTAAGTAATCTTTTCATTGCAGAGCATTCACAATTTTGTACGATCAATACACTTCTGATTTTTCTATTCATGGGCATACATTGTTCTAATAAAGGTTGTCTGGACTGTTTTAGGTCCAGATAAACATATCAGAAGGGACTTTATGATTTGATGCATGGGACCCCATTTACGAAGATGTTAACACAGCTTCGGAGACACAGTGCTAAATTACAAGTGGAACGCTAATTAATTGCCAGTTTATGGGCGCGTAATAAATAACTAGCCATTACAAGTGGCTGGTTATTGCTACTGCGAGCTTGCGGTAACAATTAGCGCTCCAAACATTAACCAGAGGCCAGACCTCTGGTTAATTTTCAAAATGTCCCCCAATTGCCCCCAAAATTTAGTGTAGTGTGCTATTTAAAAAAAATTAAATGTAGCATTTTTGTTTAAATTATTTAATAACTGCAGGAGGCCGTTTTAAGGAGTTAAAAGTGGCGGTTGTGGCGTGTAGAATCCCTTTATATTGCAGTGTTTTTCAAGTAAATATATATGTATATGTTATATACATATATATATTTATGTGTTAATATGTGTATAGACATATATATATTTGCTGCCCATCACTGTGCGACTTACCCCCTTTGTTGTGCTAGTTGTCATGCAGTGTCTGATTGCATTGCATGTAACACCAGCACACATTAGTGTGAGAACCGCGCTCTCATTGCACCTCACTTGTAATGCCAGCACACATTTGTGTTCACTGGTATTACTAAGTTGAGTGTAAATATTGCTTTCGCAGAAGCGCTATTTTGCGCTGAACTTGTATTATAGCCCACAGTGTTTCAGGCTTGCTCAAGTGGGCCTAAAACGCTAGTTAAGTAGCTGCAGTCTTAAAAGTCAAAATTAAGCTTTCATGATTCAGACAGAGCACACAATTTTAAACAACTTTTTGATTCACTTCCAATATCAAAATGTGCACAATCTTTTTTTTTTTTTTTGCTTCTACTGAGCATGGGCAACAATTTCTCAGTATATACGTATATGCAGAATGAAAAGTGGAACTAACTTTGAAATGTGTCAGAACAAAATCTTCTAATCATTTGAAATTCAGACTAAACACTTTTGCATTATCTTTTTATTGTGTACTAGGTGATAAGCCTGTCCAGAGGGCAGTCTATTTAAAAAAAAATATAAACCCCAAAGGTAATAATACAAAAAATAAAACATGTAAAATTACAGAAAAAAATAAACAAAGCTATCCAAAATAAAAAAATAAACCTAAACTAATACCACTATAAAAATAAAAAATCCCACCCAAAATAAAAACACCCCCTAATCTAATACTAAACTACCAATAGCCCTTAAAAGGGCCTTTCATAGGGCATAGCCCTAAGTTAAACAGCTCTTTTACTTTAAAAAATTACCAATTACCCCTAACAGTAAAACCCCCCACCCAACCAACCCCCCAAAATAAAAACAAAAAACAAATAGGTACTCATCGTTCCTGAATTCCAGATGGCTCCATCATCTTCTATCTATCTGGAGCGAAGGCGGCATAGAGTGGAGGTGCGGAGCGGTCTTCCACGATACGCGGACCCAGAGTGGCGGTCCTCAGCGGCGGTCTTCAGTTGCAGAGGTCTTCAGCAGCATGGAGGCTCCTCTTCATCCGATCTCCGTCGTACACTAAAATTTGAATTGAAGGTACGGCATTGAATTTGGGGTACCTTGCATTCCTATTGGCTGAAATTTTGAAATCGGCTAATAGGATTAGAGCTATTGAAATCCTATTGGCTGTTCAAAATTAGATTTGCATTCCATCTTCAGTGTGCGGCGACGAACGTACGAAGAGGATCTCCATGCTCGATGGCTCTGTGGTCACCGTTCTTCTGTTCCGCGGTCACCTCCGCTCCGCACTGGATGAAGATAGAAGAGGTCGCCGCGCTGGAAGATATCGCCGCTTTCAAGAAGACTTCAACGCCTGGAAGAAGACCTTCTCAGCCGGACTTCAGGAACGGTGAGTACCTATTTAGGGGTTAGATTTAGGTTTTTTTTTATTTTTGGGTTTTTTTTATTTTTAAGATTAGGGATTTAATAGGCTTGCAAAAGAGCTGAATGCCCTTTTAAGGGCAGTAAAAGAGCTGAATGCCCTTTTAAGGGCAATGCCCATACAAATGCCCCTTTAGGGGCAATGGGTAGTTTAGGTTTTTTAAGTGTTAGGTTTTTTATTTTGGGGGGTTTGGTTGATTGAGGGCTTTTTACTGTTAGGGGGGACTTTTAAGGGCTATTGGTAGTTTAGATTAGGGGGTGTTTTTATTTTGAGGGGCTTTTTTTATTTTCATAGGTTTTATTTTTAAATTAATGTTAGGATTTTTTATATTAATTGTAACTTAGTTTATGTAACTGGGGTTATTTAGGGGGTGTTAGGTTAGGGGGCTTCGTAATCAAATACGTTTTTTGCATTGTGGGGGGTTGGCGGATTAGGAGTTAATAGGTTAATTTGGTTTATGGTGATGTGGGGGTTTGGCGGTTTAGGGGTTAATAAGTTAATTAGGTTTATTGTAATGTGGGGGTTGGCGGTTTAGGGGTTAATAGGTTTATTAGATTTATTGTGATGTGGGGGGTTGGTGGTTTAGGGGTTAATAGGTTAATTAGGTTTATTGCAATGTAGGGGGTTGGCGGTTTGGGGTTAATATTTTAATTATAATATTTGCGTTGTTTAATTTGCGGATTAGGGTTTAGTTACTTTAATATTTTGCGATGTGAGGGTTGGCGGTTTAGTTGTTTGTTAATACTTCGTGCGGGAGGTTAGTTTTTTTTTTTGTTATACTTTGTGTGTGCGGTTAAGTTTTTAATTATTTCGTGCGGGCAGTTCTTTTTTTTATTTCTTGCGGGCAGTTACGCTGCATCCAGGTGGATTCTGAAAATGACAGAGTGGTGAAAGAATCCACCTGCGGTGGATTCTTTCATCACTCTGTCATTTTCGGAATCCACCTGGATGCATTTGGCTGCACGCGCAGCCAACATTCTTTTGGCTGCCTCGCACAGCCAACATTCTTTTGATGATGTGTATGCAACTGAAATTTGTTGTAAGAGCAGCACGTTTTTACTAAACAGTGTGCTGTCATTTGGTACCAATCCTGAGAATAAAAGTGAGTCCCTTGCACACAGATTTCATATATGAGACCAGAAATAATAATTGGAAACTAATCAAAAGCAAATTTGATTAACAGAAGTAAATTGGACAGTTGCTTAAAATTGCATGCTCTATCTAAATCATGAAAGTTTAATTTTGACTTTACTGTCCCTTTAATATCTTTACTTCAGTGCAGGCAGCCTTTAGAAGGAATGTCTAGTAGGATGTGTTTCTTCTGACTTAGATATTGGATTTGTTTCTGCTCCATCCATGTTTTTTAAATGGTTATGTTTGGTAATAACCAGTGGTAGGATTCATTTCTCACCAGTTCTTAAGACCCTGTTCCTAAAATTTACCAGGTGCACGAGAACCGGTGGGTGTATTAACTGCACATGAGTATGGTACACTAATTATTACATACACATAGGTGCCGGTTTACCGCTGCTTCTTAACTTCCCCTTCAGGCGGACCTGAAGCGGAGTGGGTCGGAAGCCGCATCCCCTGTTTCATAAATCGACCCCTTAGAATTGGAGGTTAGAGAACCTGTTACTAAAATTTCTGAATCCCACCACTGTAATTTTAGACTTTTTTATTTCTTGTAATTTTAGATAATTTTTTTGTAATTCAATGTTAGGTTTTATTTTTAAATGAATGTTAGGATTTTTTTATTTTATTTGTAAATTAGTTTATGTAATTGGGGTTAATTTAGGGGGTGTTAGGGGGCTTAGTAATTAAATTAGTTATTTGCATTGTGGGGGTTGGCGGTTTAGGAGTTAATAGGTTAATTAGGTTTATTGTGATGTGGGGGTTTGGCGGTTTAGGGGTTAATAGGTTAATTACTTTTATTGCAATGAGGTAGTTGGCGGTTTAGGGGTTCATAGGTTAATAATTAGATTTATTGTGATGTGGGGGGTTGCTGTTTTAGGGGTTAATATTTTAATTATGTTATTTGATTTGTTTGATTTTCAGATTAGGGTTTAATTACTTGAATATTTTGCGATGTGGGGTTTGGCGGTGTAGTTGTTTGTTGAAACTTTGTGCGGGAGGTTAGTTTTTTTTATATATATACTTCGTGCGGGCGGTTAGGTTTTTTATTATTTTATGTGGCGGTTCATTTTTTTTTAAGTTCTTGCGCGAGGTTATGCTGCATCCAGGTGGAATCAGAAAATGGCAGGGTGGTGAAAGAATCCACCGCGCAGCCAACATTCTTTTGGCTGCTTTGCACAGCCAATATTCCTTTGAGGGTGCGTGCGCAACTGGAATTTGTTGTAAGAGCAGCACGTTTTTACTAAACAGTGTGCCGTCATTTGGTACCAATCTTGAGATTAAAAGTGAGTCCCTTGCACACAGATTTCATATATGAGACCTGAAATAATTATTGGAAACTAAAAAGGAAAACAGAAAGATTACCATATTTATTCAAAATTATAGTCCTAAAAAGGGACCGAAATCTGCCAGAACTACCAATTTGATTGGTGCTTCTCATCACTTATTATTATTAAAAAGTCTTGTTTTTTAAGGTTTGTTACAGAGTTATAACTTCATCAGGGATTTATAAAACTTTAGTTGAGCTATTATGGAAGGGAACCATATTGTCTTTCCTGCATATTTAAAAAAAAAATGGATTTATATAAAGGGACAATAAAGTCACAATTAAACTTTCATGATTCGGTTAGAGCATGCAATTCTAAACAACTTTCCAATTTACTTCTGTTATCAAATTTGCTTTGTTCTCTTGGTATCATTTATTGAAGAGTAAAACTAGGTAGGGTCATAAGAGCTCAGGAGTGTGCACGTATCTTTAGTACTCTTTGGCAGCAGTTTTGCTTTGTTGTACAATGTTGCAAAACACTGCTGCCATAGAGTACTAACGACACATGCACACTCTTATGAGCCTAATTTGTTTTACTATTCACTAACAGATACCAAGAGAACAAAGCCAATTTAATTAACAGAACTAAATTGGCAAGTTGCTTAAAATTGCATGCTCTATCTGAATCATGAAAGTTTAATTTTGACTTTACTGTCTATTTAATATATTTACTTCAGTGCAGGCAGCCTTTAGAAGGAATGTCTTGTAGGATGTGTTTCTTCTGACTTAGATATTGGATTTGCTACTGCTTCATCCACGTTTTTCTAAATGGTTATGTTTAGTAATAACCAGTGGTAGGATTCAGTTCTCACCAGTTCTTAAGAACCTGTTCCTAAAATTTCCCAGGTGCACAAGAACCGGTGGGTGTATTAACTGCACATGAGTATGGTACACTGATTATTACATACACATAGGGGCCGATTTACCATTGTGCGGGCAGACATGATCCGCTGTAGCGGATGATGGAGGAGCCTGAATATATATAAGGAAGTTTATTCAAATCTAAGTACTACATTTTACAAAACAAATGTCAAAGTTAAAGGGACATTAAACACTAAATACATGCTAGATAGAATGATGCATTCAACGAAAAGATTAGTCCATGACTAACATGTAGATGTATTTTTTTAAAGTTTCATTAGTTGTTTAAAAAGTGACAAAATAAGTGTAAAGTTTTAGTGTCTATAAAACACTGGGAGCTGCCATGTTGTAACTTGTGTTACCTTCTCTGCTGTGGCCAATTAGGGTTAGTTATAAATAGGTCACTAGAGTGTGCAGCCAATGGCATACTTGCCAACTGTCCCGTTTTTGCCGGGACAGTCCCGGAATTTGGGACCGTGTCACGGCCATTTAAATGTCCCGGACTGTCCCGGCAAGAGTAGCAGGCTGCAGCGCTTTTTGAGTTAGCTAGCGCAATCGTGCCACTCTGAGGCCCTCCTCCTTTGAATTTTTAATTCTCCAATATCGAGCGGTCAGCAGCAGCGACGAGCAGAGGTGACGTCACCAGGCATCTCATGTGACCACCCCGCGTTGCCGCTCACTAGACTCAGTGTAAGTTCTCAACATGCGGCAGCAGGCAGGAGGGACACAGTACTGTCTGACAGAGCAGGTGAGAGTGTAACTACTGTCGCACACACGCCCGGGGCCTAATCCTCTGACTTGAGCCGATCTGGACCAGAGAGGTGAGACTCAGCCCTGCATAAATGAACCGGCTCAGCTCAGGCTGCAATAAAAAGTTTTAGCCAGCTCAGCTGCTGCTAATACCGACTGTAACACCAAAATTATTTAAAAAAATATTAATAACATTTTTTTTTACTTCGTTTTATTTGTCAGACTGAAACACCAATTAATTATTTAAAACAATATTAATAACATTTTTTGTGACTTAAGTTTTATTTGTCAGACTTAGTCTGTTATGCTAGGAAAAAAGGGTAATAAAATGACAAATTATAAACTAACTGTAACAACCAGCAAGTAGATAATTCGCAAATCTGAGGGGTAATTAAAAAAGAGTAAAGCTTCTTAATTTTTTAATTACCCTGACTGATATTAGCAAATGATCTGCCACTGTTATATGCATTTTATTTGTTATATCTGCTGGTAGAGATATTTTTCAGTAAAGCTTCTTAATTTTTGAATTACCCTGGCTGATATTAGCAAATGATCTGCCACTGTTATAATATACAGAGTTTATTTGTTATCTAATCTGTTGGTTCTGTAAGTACAGATGTAGTAAAGCTTCTGAAGCTTTACTACAAAATATCTGTACTTACAGAACCAACAGATTAGATAACAAATAAACTCTGTATATTATAACAGTGGCAGATCATTTGCTAATAATATAGCCAAGGTAATAAAAAAATGAAGAAACTTTACTGAAAAATATCTCTACCAGCAGATATAACAAATAAAATAACAGCTGAGTGGTAGATTATTTGCTAACAGTATTGAGATAGGCATTCCATGTCCCCCCCTACATAATATATAGCCCCCATGTGTCACCCAGCATATAATATATAGCCCCATCCCCCCTTCATAATATTTTGCCCCTTAGTGCTAACCCTGCATAAATATCTGCCACCCATGTGCCCCCTCTACATAATATCTGCCCCCCATGTGCCCCCTGCATGCTATCGGTTCCCCATGTGCCCCCCTGCATAATGTCTGGCCCCCATATGCCCCCCCCCTGCATAATATATGGTCCCTAATGTGCCCCTTGCAAAATGTTTGTCCCCTATGTTCCCCCCTGCATAATTGCGGGTCCCCATGATGTGCTACCTTCCTAATATCTGGTCCCCATGTGACATGGCCCCTGCATATTATCTGGTCCCCATGTGTGTCCCCAGCACAATGTCTGGACCCAATGTTCCCCCTGCATAATATCTTATATCTTGTCCCCATATGCCCACCTCCACAGTGTCTGGCCCCTATGTGCCCCCCTGCATAACATATGGCCCACTTGAGCCTCGTATCACACAACTAAAAATCCCACACTCTGCAAAATGTCGGCACTTCCTGCAGCAGAGGGCAGGAAAATGTGTATAGCCAGAATGCCAGCTGTTTGTACAGGGTGTATATGACCAGTCTGCTGGTGATATAACTCCTTATTAGCTGATCTAGATTTCTCCCTGTAGTATGAATGTATATAGAAACAAATGCTACATATAATCAGTTGTCTCTTTATAACACACCGTGCTATAAATATTCATGTTATAGTTTTGCTTATTATGACCACCTCTTCTCTCAGGGCATTTTGACAGTGTTTCACCACTAGAGGGTGTTAGTTCATGTGTGTCATATAGATAACACTGTGCTCACGCACGTGGAGTTCCAGGGAGCCAGCTCTGATTGGCTAAAATTGATGTCAGTCAAAAGAACTGAAATAAGGGGGCAGTTTGCTGAAGCTTAGATACCAGGTATTTACAGAAGTAAAACGTGTATTTTTATAACTGTGTTGGTTATGCAAAACTAGGGAATTGGTAATAAAGGGATTATCTATCTTTTAAAACAATACAAGTTCTGGTGTACACAGAATTGGAATGTTTTCAACACAATGAGATAGCAGTAGAATATGATGCATGGGCCATTTATTTAATTAATTCCATTCTGTACATTCTACTTCTATTTTCATGTTTTAATTATATATATATATATATATATATATATATATATTCTGCACCATAGAAAAATAGGTGGAGCTAAATTATGCTAATTATGTGGGTTTGGCAAAGTGGGTGGGGCTTTAGGGCAGGGGGTGTGGTTAAACATTTCATGTAGGTAATTGATAGCTGCAAAGTGTCCCTGGAAATTTTTTTCAAATGTTGGCAACTATGCAATGGTTGTGCTGGATTTAACAGTGTTCTGCACTTCCATTTCTAACAGGAACTGAAAAGCTCACAATTTCAGAATGGAATCACAGGCAAAGAGGACAAAATAAATAATGAAAGTATACTGCAGAGTTGTTTTATTATATACAATTTATCATTTTATATTACCATCTCAAATTGTTTAATGTCCCTTTAATGACATTTTTCTTCCTAATGCATCATGTGACAAACATCAGCCAATCCAAAAATGCATATACTTTTATCCTTTGGTACACATAGATGAAGCATGTTTTATCATTACAGTCATGCAGATAGACACAAGCACAGAGAGAGAAATAAAACAAAATTCCTTGACAAAAACAGTCACACTGAAAGCAACATCACAAACATAGCATTAAATTGTAATGTATGTTTCTCTTATTTACATGCAGAATCCTGATTAGCGAGATAAACAGCTCTCAAGCTAAATTCGCCTTTCTACAATTCTTTGTTGGGCCTTGCAGTAGTGGTGAGAGTTATTACACAATCTCGCCAGACCAGAAAGCTTTAGAGAATCGGACCCACTGAGACAGAGATGGCCAAAAAAGTAATATATGCCCATAGGGGGCATATTTATCAAGCTCTGTATGGAGCTTGATGCCCCTTGTTTGTCTAAAGACCGCTGCTCCATAACTTGTCCGCCTGCTGTGAGGCCGCGGACAGAAATCCACCCGGGTTAATTGACACCCACTGCTAGCAGCCGATTGGCCGCGAATCTGCAGGGGGCGGTATTGCACCAGAAGTTCACAAGAACTGCTGGTGCAATGATAAATGCCGTTATCGATGTGCGGAGGACATGATACGCTACTTTGTATATTGTCCGCTCGCACATTGATAAATATGCCCTATAGAAGCAAGGTTACAGCCATAGAAAGACACATACAGACCTCTATTCAGATAAACAAGGGCCCTCTGGCTAGCACCTGCAAGTCAAATTATGCTGTTTTCAGTGTTATTTACCTTGTATTCATTTTTAGTTTCGAAAACATGTCTTTTACATTTGGCTAATTAAAGGGACATTAAACACTAAATAAATGCTAGATAGAATGATGCATTTAAAGAAAAGATTAGTCTGAGAATAACATGTAGATGTAGTTTTTAAAGTTTAATTAGTTGTTAAAATATTGACAAAATAAGTGTAAAGTTTAGTGTCTATATAACATGTTGTAACTAAGGTTACCATCTCTGCTATGGCCAATTAGGGACAGTTATAAATAGGTCATTAGAGTGTGCAGCCAATGGCTGTGTGGAATATAACAGTGTTCTGCACTTCCATTTCTAACAAATTGAAAAACTCACAATTTCAGAATGGAATTACAGGAAAAGTGGACAAAATATATAATAAAAGAAAGGGGTGACAATCAACCCAATCGTATTCGATCGGGGTTGATTTCTGTTGATTCTGTCCGCCGCCTCAGAGAACTTTTTAGACAATTTCCCTGAGTGGCCAACTTTAGAAAACTGGGCCAATAGGCAGAAAAACACAAGGAGCTCACATAATTATCTGTAAATATTCTGCCTTAGCCCTTGCTACACACATACCATGCCTGTGGTCTTTTATTGTTTCATTAAAAGAAAAATGCATTGCACAGTAAAATTATACAGGGGAGAGAATGATTAGGTTGCAGGTAGAGTGTAACATGTCCCATGTCATATTACATGTCCATTGTGCTAACAAATCCTGTGTATCTGGGATATGAGAAGAGTGGTTGTTGTGAGTAATGCATTACAAATAGCCACCTTCATGCAAAATAAAACATAATTGTCTAGTAAATGATATATTTAGTAAGGCTTATATTTGAGCCAATAAAAAGCAACCCCCCCAAAAGAGTCATATAGCCTGAGTCCAAATCTTTAAAGGGACATACAACAAGTTTGGATAAAGACAAAATATAATAATATGATAAGGAGTTGGCTTCTCCAGCCAGGCAGCTTAGCTATGTAATTCATTTAGCTTATTTTTGAAAATTATTTTAAAACGATTGCCAGCAATTTTTAAACATTTTTTTTGCAAAATATTTTAATGAATTAGCCCTTTTAGGATTTGCACAGATCTCAACCTGTTTTGTGTCCCTTTTAAATGGGAAGCAGTGTATCTAACTGCTTTCTTGAGTGAAGATCAATATGGAACTCTCATTCTTCCAGTTTCTCATTAGAAACCTCTTACAAATAAGCCTGTAACAGGACTTAGGTACATACTGTAAATCCTCACAAAATTAATGGAGAATTTGTTAAAATAAAATTAAAAAAAGTTAATTAGCTGAACTTGAATAATATCTGCATCATGCTGATAACATATTTTGTGAAAACTTTCCAAACATAAAAAAGCAGAATTTGGCTTACTGTATTATTGCAGATGCAAAATGACAGATTACATGGTTTATAGTTATTTATGTTTCTATATAACAAATCATACAGCAAATTGTAATATAATACTTTGCAATCTATGTTGAAGCTTATTATTTAATATAGAAAAAGCAAAACTATCATGAAACCATTTTATTTTTATATTTGTTCTTTATTGACCAAATATATTAAACATCATACAGACAATATTATAAAACATTGTACAAAGGTATACAATTCTTATACAAAAAGAGTTTGATCTGTATTTTTTATAACTGTAAACATTTACAAAAACAATAACAAAAATTGTACTCATCATAACAACATTATATAATCAGATACTTAAAATACATCTGCTATAGTATTCATGAAATATTACACTTTATATTTCCCAGTTAACGTAAGTAATATAATTTCTTCTGAAATTTAGAAGCAAGATAGGACTCCAATATAAACATAAGATTATGAAAAACGTCACTACGTCTGGTCTTAAGGTAATGGAATTCTTCTAATCTTAATATTTTACTACAAGTATTTATCCATATAGCAACATTAGGTATTTCTATAGACTTCTACTATCCTCTGAGTATAACATATTTTGCTGCATTTCATAATGTATTAAAGGGATACTAAACCCAAAAAAATTCTTTAATGATTCAGATAGAGCATGCAATTTTAAGTAACTTTCTAATTTACTCCTACTATCAATTTTTATTCTTTCTCTTGCTATCTTTATTTAAAAATTAGGAATTTAAAGCTTTAGGAGCAAGCCAATTTTAGGTTCAGCACCATGGATAGCGCTTGCTTATTGGTGGATACAGTTAGCAAACCAATAAGCAAGCATAACCCAAGGTTCTCAACCAAAAATGGTCCGGCTCTTAAGCTTTACATTCCTGCTTTTTAAATAAAGATAGCAAAAGAATGAAGAAAAATGTATAATAGGAGTAAATTAGAAAGTTGCTTAAAATTGCATGCTCTATCTGAATCATTAAAGAAAAAAATTGGGTTTAGTGTCCCTTTAAGTAATTTCTTTTACATAGCTGGGAGTGAGAAAGGAAAAACATGATAAAGACAAATATTTGGGTCAATGGTAATATGTTTGTTTAACCCCTTAAGGACCACAGCACTTTTCCATTTTCTGTCCGTTTGGGACCAAGGCTATTTTTACATTTCTGCAGTGTTTGTGTTTAGCTGTAATTTTCCTCTTACTCATTTACTGTACCCACACATATTATATACCGTTTTTCTCGCCATTAAATGGACTTTCTAAAGATACCATTATTTTCATCATATCTTATAATTTACTATAAAAAATTTATAAAATATTAGGAAAAAAATGGAAAAAAACACACTTTTTCTAACTTTGAACCCCAAAATCTGTTACACATCTACAACCACCAAAAAACACCCATGCTAAATAGTTTCTAAATTTTGTCCTGAGTTTAGAAATACCCAATGTTTACATGTTCTTTGGTTTTTTTTTGCAAGTTATAGGGAAATAAATACAAGTAGCACTTTGCTATTTCCAAACCACTTTTTTTCAAAATTAGCGCTAGTTACATTGGGACACTGATATCTTTCAGGAATACCTGAATATCCCTTGACATGTATATATTTTTTTTAGAAGACATCCCAAAGTATTGATCTAGGCCCATTTTAGTATATTTCATGCAACCATCTCACTACCAAATGCGATCAAATAAAAAAAATTGTTCACTTTTTCACAAATTGTTTCACAAACTTTAGGTTTCTCACTGAAATTATTTACAAACAACTTGTGCAATTATGGCATAAATGGTTGTAAATGCTTCTCTGGGATCCCCTTTGTCAGAAATAGCAGACATATATGGCTTTGGCATTGCTTTTTGGTATTTAGAAGGCCGCTAAATGCCACTGCGCACCACACGTGTATTATGCCCAGCATTGAAGGGGTTAATTAGGGAGCTTGTAGGGAGCTTGTAGGGTTAATTTTAGCTTTAGTATAATGTAGTAGACAACCCAAAGTATTGATCTAGGTCCATTTTGGTATATTTCATGCCACCATTTCACCGCCAAATGCGAACAAATAAAAAAAAGCGTTACATTTTTCACAATTTTAGGTTTCTCACTGAAATTATTTACAAACAGCTTGTGCAATTATGGCATAAATTGTTGTAAAAGCTTCTCTGGGATCCCCTTTGTTCAGAAATAGCAGACATATATGGCTTTGGCTTTGCTTTTTGGTAATTAGAAGGCCGCTAAATGCCACTGCGCACCACACGTGTATAATGCCCAGCATTGAAGGGGTTAATTAGGGAGCTTGTAGGGTTAATTTTAGCTTTAGTGTAGGTATCAACCTCCCACATGACACATCACACCCCCTGATCCCTCCCAAACAGCTCTCTTCCCTCCCCCACCCCACAATTGTCCCCGCCATCTTAAGTACTGGCAGTAAGTCTGCCAGTACTAAAATAAGAGTTTTTTGGGGATTTAAAAAAAAAAATAATAATAATTCTGCTCTGTAGGATCCCCCCCTTAGCCCCCAACCTCCATGATCCCCCCCAAACAGCTCTCTAACCCCCCTCTCTGCCTTATTATGCGCCATATTGGGTACTGGCAGCTGTCTGCCGGTACCCAGTTTGAAATCAAATGTTTTTTATCAAATGTTTTATTTTATTATTTTAAAACTACTATTTTCTGTAGTGTAGCTGCCCCCCCCTCAACCCCCAACCTCCCACCCTCCCAGATCGTTAAAATGTATAATGTTCCCACCCTCTCTCCCACCAAGTACCACCTTACTTGTTGTTCCATAGTGTAGGGTTCCCACTCCCGCGCGCACACACGCTCACGTGCACGCGCGCGCACCCGCGCACGCGCGCGCACTCGATCCCGCCCCCCTTCCCACCGATGGCCACCCACCCGCCTCCCTGGATCAGCTCCCACCCACCAACGAACATAGCCATTGATGGCCGATGCAGGAGGGCCACAGGGTGGCTCTCTCTGCATCGGACGGCTAAAAAATGTTATAGCAGGATGCCTCAATATCGAGGCATCACTGCTATAACATGAAAGCAGTTGGAAGTGATCAGGATCGCTTCCACTGCTTTCAAAGACCAGCGACGTACGGGGTACGTCCTTGGTCATTAACTGCATTTTTTTGCAGGACGTACCCCATACGTCGTTGGTCGTTAAGGGGTTAATACTATAGATCTACAAAAACAAGAGGAGACAGATGCGCCACATGGCCCAATATTGTTTGATCCCAAGCAGATTGATTTGCATATAAGGAGTAAACTCACATTTGTGAAAGCACCTCAGTCAGTGCTGTAGAGACAGTCTGGGCTCTATTACAGTCACCCAGAAGACCAACCTCCCGCAAAGATGTAGTATCTGTATCTAAACGATAAGAAAAACAAAGGTGCCTATATGGCATAGTATAGCTGAGACAATGGTGAATCAATGCCAATGATAAGAGTGGTACTCACAATAGTTGTAGCATCTCCCTTGATGCTATAGGAGCAGGATGGGGTCAATACAGTCACCCACCGGACTTGGTATTAGGCACTCAGGACAATGTGGAGATCCAGAAGTCAGCAGTGATCGGGAAAATCCCAAAAAAACTCTCAACAGGAGAGACAAATCACAAAATGATGGTAGCAAGTGTTCAAAGTAAAAAGTTACTTTATTAAAATATTAAAAACAAAGACGACGCGTTTCTCAGCAAAGGGCTGTTTCATCAGGCTTCCCCTGTTTTTCCTAATACTATAGATGTTTCTGATGCTATAGCTTGCCAAAATGTGTCATATCCCCTATGTTACCTTCACATCTCGAACAAAATATTTTTTTTGTTGGATACATTTTTTTCAGTCTACTTGGAGCTAAGTACCAGTGATTTGAATATTTTATAATTCATCTCTAGGGGGTCAATTTATTAAAGTCTGGTAGACATTATACACTGTAGCGTATCATGTCCGCCAGACATCGCTGAGTGCGGACAGCATACGCTGTCCGTATTTAGCATTGCACAAGCAGTTCTAGTGAACTGCTTGTGCAATACCACCCCCTGCAGATTTGTGGCCAAGCCGCTAGCAGGGGGCGTCAATCAGCCCGATCGTATAGGATTGGGCAGATTGCTTTACGCAGTCTTAGAAGTGGCGTATGAATTAAGGAGCAGCGGTCTATAGACCGCTGCTTCTTAACTCCTGTTTCCGGCAAGCCTAAAGGCTTGTGCGGAAACACAGTGAATTGGCCCAATTCGGCCAATAATAAATTGACCCCCAGGAGTTTACAAGAGATGGAGGATTTATTTATATTGGTGAAAATAAAGATTCAGCGTGACTATAGTCTGGATTCAGTTCCTTACCCCATGTATATAAGTATTGTGGGATATAGCCAGGGATTGGTTGTTGTAATATATTCTAAATCAAAGAAAGAGTATGTCTTGGTGTATCATGAGATATACATAATTTTTTCAAAAGCAGTTAAAGGCCTGAGAAGGTTAAAGGGACATTATGGACTCATATTTTCTGCCATGTATTCGATTCAGCTAATTATGTGTATTTATTGTAGCCCTCCTGACCTTTATGAACCTGAAAGGAAAAGAAGTTATTAGCATGTCAACACTATAACATTAGTAATACTTACCAAGCCCAGACCGTAAATTTTGGACCAGTAGGTGTTTAGATGATTATTCTTTTTAATAAATATTTGTATATGTTAGTCTTTTTTTTATTTTATAAACTCAGCATTTATAAATGGTATTTTAATACAACACAAATTTGTCGTTATAATGTGTAAAATTTTAAAATGATAATATATTACAGCATAGCACTGCTCAATAAAGCATTCGTTTTAATTATTATAAAAGAATGTAATAGACTCAATTGAATTGAAAAGATAATTTATCCTTTTTTTTTTCAATTCAAGGTGTAGACATGTCTGGCAGCACTTTTACAGACCAGCTTTAGATTTGTAAATGAATTAGATGAGTAATAGAATTCCTTTTGTTTGTTCCATCGTTCCATTTCTGAAAAACACGTATAACATACATAAAGGGACAATACAAAGATTATGACAAAGGGCTCTTTGACTATATAAGTTATTTAGAAATTAAATTATTCTAAACTACAATACACTGTCTCAAAAGTCATTCACACATTTTGATTCAAATTTTTAATAAAAAAAATATATGGCACATTACAAATGTATAATATATATATGTGTGTATATAGAGAGAAGATAGTGTGTATTTATTGAATTTATAATTATTCTAATACTAATATCCATGTTTAATGACTTTTTAGAGTACGTACAAGAGCAGAATTTGGTTTGAACGTGATTATTACTTCATAGAAGATCAACAACAAGTCATCAATATACAGTAAGTGTATAATATCTCTTACTTTCACTAGATTTTTAACAATGGGAAGTAGTGTATATATATATATATATATACACACACACACATACTGTACATACCGATTTGATTACGTTTGTAATAATCAAACCGGTACACAGAAACCACTACAGATGAGCATGAGACACAAATACCTCTACCCCATGCACAGGTCTTTGTAAAGATTTGATTATGTGTTTAAACTCCCTTCAGGGCTTATTATAACATTTCCTAATAAAACCCTGCAGAGAGTTAAACACATAATCAAACCGGTACACAGAAACCACTACAGATGAGCATGAGACACAAATACCTCTACCCCATGCACAGGTCTTTGTAAAGATTTGATTATGTGTTTAAACTCCCTTCAGGGCTTATTATAACATTTCCTAATAAAACCCTGCAGAGAGTTAAACACATAATCAAACCGGTACACAGAAACCACTACAGATGAGCATGAGACACAAATACCTCTACCCCATGCACAGGTCTTTGTAAAGATTTGATTATGTGTTTAAACTCCCTTCAGGGCTTATTATAACATTTCCTAATAAAACCCTGCAGAGAGTTAAACACATAATCAAACCGGTACACAGAAACCACTACAGATGAGCATGAGACACAAATACCTCTACCCCATGCAGATTTCTTTGTAAAGATTTGATTATGTGTTTAAACTCCCTTCAGGACTTATAACATTTCCTAATAAAACCCTGCAGAGAGTTAAACACATAATCAAACCGGTACACAGAAACCACTACAGATGAGCATGAGACACAAATACCTCTACCCCATGCAGATTTCTTTGTAAAGATTTGATTATGTGTTTAAACTCCCTTCAGGGCTTATTATAACATTTCCAAATAAAACCCTGCAGAGAGTTAAACACATAATCAAACCTTCGACAAACATATACAAAACCAATTTTCATTGTATCATGTATCATTTTAAAAATTAAATCTAAATATGGCACATATATATAGATGTGTATTGAATATTGTGTTTAATTATGTGATATATTTAATTATATTGAATTATTTTTTACAGTACGTACAAGAAGAGGGTTTCTTTAGAACTGGAATATTACTTTATTGAAGAACAACTACAGGTCATCAATATACAGTAAGTGCATAATAGATCTTAACTTTAATTTTGTTTTTTATATCATCCTGATATGTCCAAAACACATCCACAAAATAAAGTTACAATATCTCACTGCATTTATGAACCATGATTGTTTGAAAAGTTTTTCTCTCTCTCACTCACGCTCTCACCCACACTCACACTCTCCCTCTTTTACTCTCCCTCTCTTACTCTCCCTCTCTCACTCTCCATCTCTCACTCACTCTCCCTCCCTCACACTCTCCTCTCACTCACACTCCCTCTGTCTCTCACTCACACTGTTTACCACACTCACTTCCTCTCTCTCTTTATCTCTCCCTATCTCACTCACACTCACACTCTCATGCACACTCTCCCTCTTTCTCCCTCCCTCTCTCACTCACACTCACCCACTCTCTCTATCAATTTTTGACAGTACCTTGACAATTTTTTATTTATCACCTTGAAGGGGGGTATTTTTCGCTTTCACAGAGTGTCAACATAAAAACTATTATCTTAATACTATGTTAGTTTCTTTTTATGAAATCGTTGTCTTTCATGAAATTGTAATTAGACACAGTTATTGTCATTATTGTTCCTGCTGTTAATTTACATATAAATGTTATTTGTAAATATAAATTGTATAAAATTATATATTTGATTTGTTTAAAGATGCCACATTGTTTTGTAATTGGTTGCCCTACAAAACAAAGGAAGGGGAAAAAAACAGGAGAGATCTCTCTGCATTGCTTCCCTATAGTGCCAGACAGAATAAGGGCGTGGATACTGAGTACAGGACAAGCTATGGAGGACATGGATCTCCTTGTTGAAAGAGTAATTGAAAGAAATTCTTTATTCAGGATGTGTTCTAGGCATTTCAACGAAACGGATTATGAAACGATTGGAGTAAGAAAATACCTCAAAAAGGACTCCATACCTACAAAGTTTCTCAATCGTTCAACCAACCCTGACTCTTCAAATGTCAACAAATCCCAATGCACAGCAACTGCTACTTCTGCACCAAAAAAAACCTGAATCTATTTACACAGAACTAGGCACACTACTACACAGGGACTGATTACATCGAGGTCTATAGGAACATGGACCGGTCCGATTTCTGAACTTTTTGAAGAACTATCATTGGAATTACAAAAACCAACAAACTATAATCCTATAACAACACAGAAAAATTTAGGAATTTTGACCAATACTCCCATTAAAGCCAAAGACTGTCAACCAACATTAACTAGTACACCTCAAAGTAGTGTACTTCTCATTTCAACGTTGCCTAGCCCCATTAAAAGTGTAATTGACCAAGATTGTGAATTAGATAGTAATTGTACTGTTTCTCGGATTTCAATGATTCAAGATAAAACAATGGAAACCATGGTTGCAGACACAACTTATAATGATATGATAATACTTATGTTCCACTAGAGTCATCTTCGTCCACAGCGGATGTCACCATGGAATCTACAGATGACAGGGAAGATCTTGTGCATCAAAGAAAATTTATAGTTTTTGAATCATGCCTAGACGATTTGCTTAGAAAGTTGAACTGCAATCATCATGGAGTTTGCCAAGTCTACATGTTTTTGTATTATCATGAAACCTTTAATTAAGAGAGGGTGAGGTTACTTATAATTACAGCTAGATGTATGGCAAACGAAGGGTGTGAATGTGTGTGAGGGGAAGGCTAGAACTGTTGTCTTCCCTTTTTCTATAGCTGTACTGTTTAAACATGTTCTGATAAGGTGTGATCAGATAGCTGACAATGCTACTTCTAATTTACTTTGAATAAATGACCTAAGTTCCTATCAGCTAGATTACAAGTCTGTGCGTTAAAACAGCAACACAGCCATTACGAGTCTTATCGGTATAGGTGTACCGCAAGCCTTTTAGCCTGTAACGCAACGTCAGTACCGCACTCTTAAAAATTATGTTTTTTAATGGGATTCCCATAGCGCTGGTATTACGAGTTTTGCGTTCTGGCTAAAAAAACGGCGTTACAGCCTAAAACGACAAGATCCGTAACGCCATCTAAAAGCAGTAGTTATGAGTTTTACGCTACAAATCTGTAACAAAATAACTCATGACTAAACTGCTATAAAGTACACTAAACACCCATAAACTACCTATTAACCCCTAAACCGAGGCCCTCCCGCATCGCAAACACTTTATTAAATTTATTAACCCCTAATCTGCCGCTCCCGACATCGCCGCCACTAAAAAATTTTATTAACCCCTATTCCGCCGATCCCCAACATCGTCAGCACTATGATAAACGTATTAACCCCTAAACAGCCACCCCCGCATCGCAAACACTATTTAAATATTATTAACCCCTAATCTGTTGTCCGCCCACATCGCCCCCACTATACTAAAGTTATAAAGCCCTACACCGCCGCCACTATAATAAACCTATTAACCCCTAAACCGCAAGCCCCCAACAATGAAATATATTAAAGTAAACTATTAACCCCTAAACCGAAAGCCCCCAACATCGCAATAAACTAAATTAAACTAGAAACCCCTAAACCTAATGATTCATCATCCAATAGAATGAGAGCTGCTTAAATCCTATTGGCTGATTTGAAGAGTCAATACATTTTAGCAACTCTAATTCCTATTGGCTGATTCAAATTTTTCAGCCAATAGGAATCCAAGGGACTCCATCTTGAATTGCCTACCTTGCATTGAAAATTCAGTGTACGGCGGCGACCATATGAAGAGGATGCTCCGCGCCGGATGTCTTCAGGATGGACCCGCTCCGCGCTGCCAGGATCAAGATAGAAGATGCCGCCTGGAGGAAGATTGAAGAGGCCGCCTGGATGAAAACTTCTCGCCGCCTGGTGGAAGATCATTCAAGCGGGACTTCAAAAACTGTAAGTGGATCTTCGGGGGTTAGTGATAGGTTTTTTTTGGGTGTTTTTTTGGGGGCATGTAAAAGAGCTTAATGCCCTTTTAAGGGCAATGCCCACTCAAATGCCCTTTTCAGGGCAATGGGTAGCTTAGGTTTTTTAGATAGTTTTTTTTATTTTGTGGGTTTGGGGGGTGGGATTTGTAATGTTAGTGGGTATTTGTATTTTTTTTTACACAAAAAGCGCTGATATCTTTAGGGCAATGCCCTACAAAAGGCCCTTTTAATGGCCATTGGTAGTTTATTTTAGATTAGGTTTTTTATTTTGGGGTGTTTTATTTTTAATGGGTATTAGAATAGGAATATTTTTTATTATTTTTGATAATTTGTTATTTTTTTAGGGTATGTTTTTTTTGTAGCAAAAGAGCTGTTTAACTTATGGCAATGCCCTACAAAAGGCCCTTTTAAGGGCCCTTGGTAGTTTGGGGGGTGGGGGTTTGTATACTGTTAGGGGGGGTTTGTTTGTTTTTGTAGCAAAAGAGCTGTTTAACTTAGAGCAATGTCCTACAAAAGGCCCCTTTAAGGGCCCCAAAAGGCCCTTTAAAGGGCCCTTGGTAGTTTATTCTAGATTAGTCTTTTTTATTTTGGGGGGTTTTATTTTTTTTAAAGGGCATTAGAATACGAATATTTTTTATTTTTTTGGATAATTTCGTTTTTTTGTAATTGCAGGTTTTTTTATTTTTTGTGATTTTAGTTTTTTTTTTTTTGTAATGTTAGGTTTTAATGTAAGGTAGCTTAAGGGACACTGAACCCAAATTTTTTCTTTCGTGTTTCAGATAGAGCATGCAATTTTAAGCAACTTTCTAATTTACTCCCATTATCAATTTTTCTTCGTTCTCTTGCTATCTTTATTTGAAAAAGAAGGCATCTAAGCTTTTTTTGTTGGTTCAGTACTCTGGACAGCACTTTTTTATTTGTGGATGAATTTATCCACCAATCAGCAAGAACAACCCAGGTTGTTCACTAAAAATGGGATGGCATCTAAACTTACATTCTTGCATTTCAAATAAAGATACCAAGAGAATGAAGAAAATTTGATAATAGGAGTAAATTAGAAAGTTGCTTAAAATGTCATGCTCTATCTGAATCACGAAAAAGAACATTTTGGGTTCAGTATCACTTTAGGTTTTATTTCACAGGTAAGTTTGTATTTATTTTAACTAGGTAGTTAGTAAAAAGTTAATAACTATTTACTAACTAGTCTACCTAGTTAAAATAAATACAAACTTACCTGTGAAATAAAAATAAAACCTAAGCTAGCTACAATGTAACTATTAGTTATATTGTAGCTAGCTTAGGTTTTATTTTACAGGTAAGTATGTATTTAGTTTTAAATAGGTATTATTTAGTTAATAATTGTAAATTTAATTTAGATCTATTTTAATTATGTTAAAGTTAGGGGGGGTTAGGGTTAGGTTTAGGGGTAGGTGTAGGGGTTAATAGTTTAATTTAGGTTGTTGCGATGTGGGGGGCTGGCAGTTTAGGGGTTAATAGGTTTATTTAGTGGTAATGATGTGGGAGGCCAGAGGTTTAGGGGCTAATAATTTTATTTAGTTGCCGCTATGTTGGGTAGCGGCGGAATAGAGGTTAATAACTTTAATATAGTGGCAGCGATGTTGGGGTGCGGCGGAATAGGGGTTAATAACTTTAGTATATTTGCGGCGATATCGGAAGTGGCAGATTTGGGGTTAATAACTTTATTTAGGTGGCGGCGATATCCGGAGTGGCAGATTAGGGGTTAATAACTGTAGGTAGGTGTCGGCGATGTCGGGGGCGGCAGATTAGCGGGGTTTAGACGTAGGGTTTATGTTAGGGTGTTAGGTTTAAATGTTATTTTCTTTTTCCCCATAGACATCAATGGGGCTGCGTTACGGAGCTTTTCTTTCCGCGATCGCAGGTGTTAGACTTTTTTTTTGCTGCAGTATGGAGCTTAAAAGTACCATATCGCCCGCACAAGCCCGGGTTTTGAAAAACTTGTAGTGGCAGCGCTATAGGGGATTAAATAACGCAACTTTTGTCGCGTTCGTTAATTTTACTATAGCGCTCAAAATTCGCAATCTAGCTGTATATTATTTGTATGTAGCACTATTAAAGGGAATAAACTGAGGCTTTCGGAGTATGGCATTTTTACTACAGGTACAAAACCCTTTATTCAAACTATTTATTCAACCCCCTCTGAGGAAGCGTTCTTGTAAAACGCGCATCAGGGGTCTTTTGGAGAAGCCTTCTCTCTCCGGTTTGAATTAGTTTACCTTAACTTATTGACTTAAATTTGTATCGATACTTACGTACCTGGCACTCTGCGGCTTAGACATTTTATTGTAATGATAAAAGTAAAGTGGCTCCCGGATTGAAGGGGCCTAGCCAATATTTATTTCCCAGTCTGCTGCAATGGTCCCAGTGCTTACCAGTAAATATACTGTTCACTCTATGCAGGTGGTGGAATGAAATCATCCCGATACGATACGGATGATTGACGGCCCCAGCTAGCGGTCGATTGGCCACCAGTGAGATGGGGGCGGCATTGCCCAAGGATTTCACCAGAAATGCTTGTGCAATGTTAAATGCAGACAGTGTATGCTGTCGGCATTTAGCGAGCAGACATGTTTAGTTACAGCGAATCATGTCCGTTCGACTGTTGTTAAATCTACCCCCAATTGTAAACAACAATATCTTATGTTATTTAGAGCTATACACACTTGGTGAGTCACATCATAGTGCATGATGTTGGCATTCCCTTGGAGCCAGTTTTTGGGGTACAAAAGCCACTCATGGGAGATGACTCACTGTTTATGCACTGTGATATCTGGACTAAGGGACAATTTCACATCTCATTTTGGGGGACTTGTTAGAGTGGAACGAAGAAATTTCAGAGGTTTTCCCAGAACATCTGTGTGGAGAGTGTGGACCCAGCTTCAGATAAATGGTACTCATGTGAGTGATTGATTTTATACTTTGAGGTCATACTCTAGGCCTGATATTCAAATCCTCGCTGCTCAGGCGAGATATTCTAAGAAGTCTCATGGGTACGGCGAGGTCCTTAAAAATTAGAAACACAAATTTTATATTGAGAAATATTATGCTGCTATGTAGTGTTCTTTATGTGAAACAGAGACTAATATGAGGTCTAAAAAAATCCCAAAGATTTTGTGTGATTTCTCTCCATGCCAGCGATGTTTTGAATATCAGGCTCACTGTGAGTGCCTTTTTGTTGGTCATTAAAAGTTTGATTTATTGGGGCGTGGCTATGCAGCAGCCATGATAGGTCGCACTTTTCGGAGCTCCTTAAATATTTCTATATAAACATATAACTATTCCTGAAGTTACACGCTAATTCACATCAGACTTACTCTTTATCGATGTATTAATGTGAGGTGACCCTGGCTATGGATACTGGTTATACCGAAATCTTTGAGAAACTGATCCAGTATGCTGAAAACGCAACTTAGGGCCTGAAATAGAGCTCCCAACGCTTTACCTCCACGACTGACCGGGTTACAGCGAAGATAGCCCTATTACACACTACTCTACTCTGCTCAAGCCGAAATATGAAGGGAGACTGTTTACTAATAACGGCTCTACTAGACAGGCTGCATCAGCGGATCTCTAAAAACTTCCAAGATCTCACACATACTCTCAGAACTGCTATGGGATCAGGAGACAGCCATGCATGCAAAATGGCGGAGAAAATTGATAGCTCTGCACAAAGTACAGAGTCTCAACTTGCCGCAAATAAATGCTATCCCATAGCTGACATTCCAGGAAGCCAGCTTGTTCTAGACACAGGGATGATGGAGCAGCAAAATACTTCACTACTCGAGGACGGATCTGTCTCGGATAGTCCCGATCCTCTTACGCTGATCGAGGGACGCTCTGTAGAACCTCTCTTACGAAGCAATCAGGCTGATGCGGCTGACCTCCTGATGATTTCTGATAATAGTTCCAGTGTGTGGAGCCACAGTAGTCAGATAGCTGCTGGGCGAGAGAAGAATTGTCCTATAGGCAGACCTCAGAAAGTACACTTTCCTGGTCTAAGGGAGCAGACAGGTCCGATATCTCTAGTCTACAAAACCCCGAACGGACTGAGCCATTTTGATCTGAAGCGGATTGGTCTGATATTGTTCAAGCTCTGGGTACTTTCTTGTAGACCACGGTATCTAGACCGTTTTTCAGCCTCTGGTGTGGGATGACTGTTACATACACGGCGGTAAATTGTAACTCAAGGACAATGAAGCCACACTTGTTATTGTTTGTATCTCATGTTGAGGAACGTCTGTCAGGCCAGCTCCAATCTAATAATTTAGACAAGTTTTGTGTATCGTTATGGTTATCTTCTATTACTGTTTAGCATATGATATGTATAAAATCCTTCATTTGTGCCTCAGTTGTATGTTGGAACTGAAAGCTAGGTTTTACTATAACAACTTATAGTTTTACGCATGATCAGTTGGCATGTGGATATTGATGCCAGTACATTTGTTTTATCTCATTGTTAGTACTAATACCCTCAATATGTTAGGATTATAATTTTTCTTACACATAATTCCTGGGGTTTGAGGATATTACTTAAATGACACCAACACTATATCCAGTAATAGCTCTATATATATATATTTATACACCCTCCATCTGATATAGTACAACACCTAATTTATACTCATGATCTATGGGGCAAAGTGGCTTAATCTATTTGTAGGCAGTCTCAGGGACAATATAATAAGCTCACGCCCTAATTATAAGGTTACATGACAAATCAGAATGTATCCATGTCTGTCTAGGCTACTATTACTAGGGTCTAGTCGGGAGTAATCTTCATGTACTATTTTTATATACACTCTAATGCTATTATTTTATGTTATTGATATAGTTATAACGGTTATGTTGGGTATCGCATGTATGGTGTTTATATGTTGCGTGTAACTCATGATGCCACTCTTATCCTCTACTTTCTACTATGCTGGATTTATCTTCCTGTAGAGACCTTTTACTATTAATATAATTGCCCAATTATGCCTCACACCAGGTACTCCTCCATAAATTTATTTGTTTAACCCACAATATTTTGGTAATTGAATTTGCACATGGTTTGCCTTATATATATTTTTCATGTTTTCCTTGTCTGTGCTTAAGTTAACTCCTTATAAGGAAAAACTAGACAGAACAATTCTAGGCTTCATATGAGTGAATATCCATGGGCCTCCTAATTTTTATTTCATCCTTTCATCATAGATATTCGTACATATATCTCCAGGTGTCGCTTCTCTATCTATATTAAGAGAGATGCTAGTTGCCGGGCCAGAACCCCATATTTTATTATATTGAATAATATAGCCATGGAATAGAATCCAATTACTTTTTCCTTTTTTATAGTATGTATTTAGTTCATTTTCCCCATATGTTCCTTTAAAAACTTAGTATACTAACCCAGCTGATCATTCATAGAACTTTTCATATGCTTCTTAAACTGGAGCCGACTGATTTTTATTATATTGTCACACTACATGAGTGGTTCTTATGTTTTATTGTTAGTAATCTTAGTCAGGGAATATTATTGATAAGCATCTATATTGTTCAAGTTGTAGTGTATAGGATGCATAGACATGTACTTATAATCATTCTGATAATTTAAATATAATACCCTATTTTTATACTATGTATGACTAAACACCCTACGAAAATAGAAAAGATAGCGAAGGTATCTCCCCTCACCCTTTCCCACTCTGTGTACCAGGGTGGGTCATACCCAATATCACTTTTCCATCTGTGTCCAGTGGAGACAACCGTCCCTGAGGGGGGATACAAATTACATTTCATTACTCATAGTGGTTTTAACATAAATGCCATAAGCTTGTAAAATGAGTGACCCTATATTATTTCATAACTTGGATGCATCTATCTGTACAATAGCTTATCGGCTATGCTAGTTCCCAAGCATTCTGTCTTTATCATTTAATGTTTGTGACAATTACCACTTCATTTAGTATAAAAATCTACATTGCTGACTTAGTTAAAAGTCACTAGGCTTCTTAAGTTGATTTAAAAATAGCCTAATATTACTTGTTATTTTAGCATGTGCGACTATGTCTCTATGCTCACTTTATTTAAGCACATAGGTTTTGTTAAACAAGATTATGTTCACATTAAGAAATAGTTATTCTGCTCCTGTTGGCTCCGCCCTCCCATCCCCATTGCCACACCCAGGCTTAGGCCTGGGCTCATATTATTTCATCTATATTCGCTTCATATTGTCCCCCCCCATACTGTTTACTATATGCATAAAACATTGCTACATTAGAACCTTGACACCTCTTTGTTTCTCTTCGCCTCTTCTTTTGACTACTACCGAGCGGTGTTTACCAGCTGATGCTGGTCAAACGAAGATTCCTTGTTATAAGAAATAAGGACAGAGGGCTTAGACATTAATTATTTTATTTTTTCCATTCCTTCTATTATTCTCCTCCCTGAGAAACACCCAAATGTCTTGAGATAAAGGTGCCAAACATTTACAGATTGTCTTGTATATTAGTGCAATGGTCTCATTCTAAAATATATCACTGGAAATGTATAATTTTTGTGGTTATCATTTTAGGTGCCGTATTGCCGTCAATTGGCTCATGAGTAGCCATCGAATTAACCACTGTTAAATGCTATTCAATATGTTATAAAACGAGATTCTCAAGTTATAGATAACTAAGTATTGTACAATCATCACTGGTTGTTATAGGCGATTTAACGATCAATTATGTACCAACTCTGTGGTAACTGCCTACCTTAATCATGTATAGTACTTGTTATACCATTTTGTTGACTTTTTTTTTGTCTCAAGAATCTCAATAAAAGATTATTTAAAAAAAAAAAAAAGTTTGATTTATTGCACTTAGATTTTCCTCACGCTCTTTGTGTTGGTTTGTACTTTTTTGTAGGACCGTATAATTCTCCATTATATATAAATAGATTCAAAGCATTTCCATGAATTGGGAAGGGCAGATTATTCAGGGCTAGACAACACTTGTCCTGTTACCAAGCATGTTAATAATATCTCAACAATATTATCAATGTAATTGTGGTTTAGCAAAATTGCCAACATTGCATTTAAAGAAGTGGCTATCTTTTCTGTTTGCATAATGTTTAATTATATAGTAATACAACAGTCTAACTTAAGGCATGGCTTGGCCTTTTGCCCTACTGTATATTTCCTCACTGAGGTTATTAAGTCACATTGCTTTCTTGTATAAAAAAAATAATTTTTATTCATTTTAAAACACAGTTTCATTTATTTTTATTTTTATTAATAATAAACATACACCTAAATTACAAGTTTTACGGTACGGCTATATTGCTGAAAAATTTGCTTTTGCGCACGGAATGGCAGGTCGCCCGTATTACAAGTCATTACCGCTATCATTTTAGCCTGTACATTCAGCAATTGCAGGTGTGTGTTTTTTTCTAACACATTTTCTACATTGATGTCTATAGGGGGGTAGGCACGAGCACGTCAAGTCAGGCCTTGGCTTTTGTGCGGTATGGAGCTTAACGCACCATATCGCACAACAAAAGAAGGTTTTTCTGTAACTTTTAATGGCAGCACTATGAAAAGTGCGGTACCGCTAAATATTTAGCGTTATTTACGCACCGGGTTAAGCGCATAACTTGTAATCTTGCTCATAGACATTTAAGAATGTATATAATAACATACATATACCTTAAGCACTATATAACAAGTATGTCATGTGAAAGGCCTATAAAACTATGGTGTTAATTACAATCTTGCTTGTTTTGGTATGTGTGTATGTCTCTTTTTAAAGGATTTAAAGGACCAGTAAAAACAGTAGCATCAACAAATGTATGATAAAAAGACAATGCAATATCAGTTCGTCTGAACTTTAAATTAATAGTAGTTTTTTTCTAACAAATTTCAAAGTTATGTCTATTTCACCTCCTCCTGTATCATGTGACAGCCATCAGCCAATCACAAATGTATATACGTACATTCTGTTAATTCTTGCACATGTTCAGTAGGAGTTGGATACTCCAAAAGTGTAAATATAAAAACATAATTTATGCTTACCTGATAAATTTATTTTCTTGTGATGTATCGAGTCCACGGATTCATCCTTACTTGTGGGATATTTTCCTTCCCTACAGGAAGTGGCAGAGAGAGCACCCACAGCAGAGTTGTCTATATAGCTCCCCCCTTAGCTCCACCCCCAGTCATTCGACCGAAGGCTAGGAAGAAAAAGGAGAAACCATAGGCTGCAGTGGTGACTGAAAGTTTAAAAATAAAAATATATATGCCTGTCGTAATAAACAGGGCGGGCCGTGGACTCGATACATCACAAGAGAAATAAATTTATCAGGTAAGCATAAATTATGTTTTTTCTTGTAAGATGTATCGAGTCCACGGATTCATCCTTACTTGTGGGATACCAATACCAAAGCTTTAGGACACGGATGAAGGGAGGGACAAGACAGGGACCTTAAACGGAAGGCACCACTGCTTGTAGAACCTTTCTCCCAAAAAATAGCCTCCGAAGAAGCAAAAGTATCAACTTTGTAAAATTTGGAAAAAGTATGAAGCGAAGACCAAGTCGCCGCCTTACAAATCTGTTCAACAGAAGCCTCATTTTTAAAAGCCCATGTGGAAGCCACAGCTCTAGTAGAATGAGCAGTAATTCTTTCAGGAGGCTGCTGTCCAGCAGTCTCATAGGCCAAACGGATGATGCTTTTCAGCCAAAAGGAGAGAGAGGTAGCCGTAGCCTTTTGGCCTCTCCACTTACCAGAATAAACAACAAACAATAAAGGTGTTTGACGGAAATCTTTGGTTGCTTGTAAGTAAAACTTTAAAGCACGAACCACATCAAGATTATGCAACAGACGTTCCTTCTTTGATGAAGGATTAGGACACAGAGAAGGAACAACAATCTCTTGATTGATATTCTTATTAGAAACAACCTTAGGAAGAAAACCAGGTTTGGTATGCAAAACCACCTTATCTGCATGGAAAATAAGATAAGGGGAATCACACTGTAAAGCAGATAGCTCAGAAACTCTTCAAGCCGAAGAGATAGCAACTAAGAACAAAACTTTCCAAGATAGAAGCTTAATATCTATGGAATGCATAGGTTCAAACGGAACCCCTTGAAGAACTTTAAGGACTAAATTTAGGCTCCAAGGCGGAGCAACAGGCTTAAATACAGGATTAATTCTGACCAAAGCCTGACTAAAAGTTTGAACGTCTGGGACATCTGCCAGACGTTTGTGTAGAAGAATAGACAAAGCAGATATTTGTCCTTTTAGAGAACTAGCTGATAATTCCTTCTCCAAACCTTCTTGGAGAAAAGACAATATTCTAGGAATCCTAATCTTACTCCACGAGTAACCTTTGGATTCACACCAAAAAAGATATTTGCGCTAAATCTTATGATAGATCTTCCTGGTGACAGGTTTTCTAGCCTGAATCAGGGTATCAATGACCGACTCAGAGAACCCACGCTTTGATAGAATTAGGCGTTCAATCTCCAAGCAGTCAGACGCAGAGAAACTAGATTTGGATGCGAGAACGGACCTTGGATTAGAAGGTCCCGCCTCATTGGCAGGGTCCACGGTGGAACCGAGGACATGCCCACTAGGTCTGCATACCAAGTCCTGCGTGGCCACGCAGGTGCTATCAGAATCACCGAAGCTCTCTCCTGCTTGATTCTGGCAACCAGACGTGGGAGGAGAGGAAGCGGTGGAAATACGTAGGCCAGATTGAAGGACCAAGGTACTGCTAGAGCATCTATCAGTACCGCCTTGGGATCCCGGGACCTGGACCTGTAACGAGGAAGTTTGGCATTCTGACGCGACGCCATCAGATCCAATTCTGGTGTGCCCCATAGCTGAATCAGCTGAGCAAATACCTCCGGATGGAGTTCCCACTTCCCCGGATGAAAAGTCTGACGACTTAGAAAATCCGCCTCCCAGTTCTCTACTCCTGGATTGTGGATTGCTGAGAGATGGCAAGAGTGATCCTCTGCCCATCGGATTATTTTGGTTACCTCCATCATCGCTAGAGAACTCCTTGTTCCTCCTTGATGATTGATATAAGCTACAGTCGTGATGTTGTCCGACTGAAACCTGATGAATTTGGCTGCAGCAAGCTGAGGCCACGCCTGAAGCGCCTTGAATATCGCTCTCAGTTCTAGAATGTTTATCAGAAGAAGAGATTCCTCCCGAGACCATAAGCCCTGTGCTTTCAGGGAGTTCCAGACTGCACCCCAGCCTAGCAGGCTGGCATCTGTCATTGCAATGAGCCACTCTGGCCTGTGGAAGTACATTCCCTGAGACAGGTGGTCCTGAGACAACCACCAGAGAAGAGAATCTCTGGTCTCCTGGTCCAGATGCAGTTGAGGAGACAAATCTGCATAATCCCCATTCCACTGTCTGAACATGCATAGTTGCAGTGGTCTGAGGTGTAGGCGGGCAAAAGGAACTATGTCCATTGCCGCTACCATGAGTCCGATTACCTCCATACACTGAGCCACAGATGGCCAAGGAATGGAATGAAGAGTTCGGCACGTGGTTAAGAGTTTTGATTTTCTGACCTCCGTCAGAAATATTTTCATTTCTACCGAATCTATCAGAGTCCCTAAAAAGGAAACTCTTTTAAGAGGGAAGAGAGAACTCTTTTTTATGTTCACCTTCCACCCGTGAGATCTCAGATAAACCAATACAATGTCCGTGTGTGACTTGGCTAGCTGAAAAGTCGACGCCTGGATTAAGATGTCGTCTAGATAAGGCGCCACTGCTATGCCCCAAGGTCATAGAATTGCCAGAAGGGACCCTACACCTTTGTGAAAATTCTTGGAGCCGTGGCTAACCCGAAGGGAAGAGCCACAAATTGGTAATGCCTGTCTAGAAAGGCAAATCTGAGAAATTGATGATGATTTCTGTGAATAGGGATGTGTAGATACGCATCCTTTAAGTCCACGGTAGTCATATATTGACCTTCCTGGATCAGAGGCAGAATAGTCCGAATGGTCTCCATCTTTAATGATGGAACTTTGAGGAACTTGTTTATAATTTTGAGATCCAAGATTGGTCTGAAAGTTCCCTCTTATTTGGGAACCACAAACAAGTTTGGGTAGAACCCTAGCCCCTGTTCCTCTTTTGGGACTGGGCGGATCACCCCCATGGTAAGAAGATCTTCTACACAGCGTAAAAACGCCTCTCTCTTTGTCTGGTTTACAGACAATCGAGAAATATGAAATCTCCCCCTTGGAAGGGAGTCTTTGAATACCAGAAGATATCCCTGGGACACAATTTCTAAAGCCCAGGGATTGTGAACATCTCTTGCCCAAGCCTGAGTGAAGAGAGAGAGTCTGCCCCCTTCTAGATCTGGTCCCGGATCGGGGGCTACCCCTTCATGCTGTCTTAGAGGCAGCTGCAGGCTTCTTGGCCTGTTTACCCTTGTTCCAAGCCTGGTTAGGTCTCCAGACTGACTTGGATTGGGCAAAATTCCCCTCTTGCTTTGTAGCAGAGGAAGCTGAAACGGAACCACTCTTGAAGTTCCAAAAGGAACAAAAATTATTTTGTTTGATCTTCATCTTATTTGATCTATCCTGAGGAAGGGCATGACCTTTCCCTCCAGTGATGTCTGAAATAATCTCTTTCAGTTCAGGCCCGAAAAGGGTCTTTCCTTTGAAAGGGATGTTCAAAAGTTTAGATTTAGATGACACATCAGCAGACCAGGACTTAAGCCATAACGCCCTGTGTGCTAAAATGGCAAATCCTGAATTCGTTGCCACTAATTTAGCCAGTTGAAAAGCGTCATCTGTAATAAAAGAATTAGCCAACTTAAGGGCCTTGATTCTGTCCATAATCTCCTCTAATGGAGTCTCCACCTGAAGAGCCTCTTCTAGAGCCTCAAACAAGAAAGCAGCTGCAGTAGTTACAGGAACAATGCACGCAATAGGTTGGAGAGAAAAACCCTGATGAACAAAAATTTTCTTCAGGAGACCCTCTAATTTTTTATCCATAGGATCTTTGAAAGCACAACTGTCTTCGATAGGTATAGTTGTACGCTTAGACAGAGTAGAAATAGCTCCCTCCACCTTAGGAACTGTCTGCCACGAGTCCCGCATGGTGTCAGATATGGGAAACATTTTCTTAAAAACAGGAGGGGGAGAGAACGGAATACCTGGTCTATCCCACTCCTTAGTAATAATATTCACAATCCTCTTAAAGACTGGAAAAACATCAGTGTAAACAGGAACCTCTAAGTACTTATCCATTTTACACAATTTCTCTGGAACCACTATAGGGTCACAATCATCTAGAGTCGCTAATACCTCCCTGAGCAATAAGCGGAGGTGTTCAAGCTTAAATTTAAAGGCCTCATATCAGAATCTGTCTGAGGAAGCGTCTTTCCTGAATCAGAAATTTCTCTCTCAGATAACAAATCCCTCACCCCTACTTCAGAGCATTGTGAGGGCATATCAGATACGGCTACTAAAGCGTCAGACGGCTCAGCATTTTTTCTAAACCCAGAGCTGTCCCGCTTTCCTTGAAAACCTGGCAGTTTAGATAAAACCTCTGTGAGGGTTGTATTCATAAGGCCATGTCTTGTAAAGTAAAAGAATTTGACGCACTAGAGGTACTTGGCGTCACTTGTGCGGGCATTACTGGTTGTGACACTTGGGGAGAGCTAGATGGCGAACCCTCATTTACTTCTGACTGAAAATCATCTATTGCTCTATTTTTAAGTGCTAATATATGTTCTTTATAGTTTATAGACATATCAGTACAATTGGGACACATTCTAAGAGGGGGTTCCACAATGGCTTCCAAACATATTAAACAAGGATTTTCCTTGGTGTCAGACATGTTAAACAGGCTAGTAATGTAACAAGCAAGCTTGGAAAACACTGTAAGCAAAGTAAAAAACACTTAGAAATAAAACGATACTGTGTCTTTAAGAGAAAAAAAGCTGCACCAGTTCTGCAAAACAGTGTAAAAAAGCAGTAAACTTAACAAAATTTTTACAGTAGCATTATAAAGACTTAGTAACTTTGCACAGCTATGCAAATAAACAATTAACCCCTTAATGGCAAAAACGGATTGAAAAAACGTCAAACCCAGTAAAAAAGACTTTCAGCACCTTGCCACAGCTCTGCTGTGGCTCCTACCTGCCCTTCAGAACGATTTGTGGGGAAAAAAACTTCTTTAACAGCCCTCAAACACAGCAGGAACCTCAGGAGAAGCAGTGATATGTCTCAGAGGAAAGGAGACTGCGCAACTGAGGCGCGAAAATAGGCCCCTCCCACCTCACTCGATGTTTTGAGGCCTATCAGAGAAACACCAGAGTGTCTCTTAATTAACCATGTGAGTTACAAAACTCAAAACCAAGCCATAATGACCCCTTTAGTCCCTTCAAAAAACGTTATAAATGCATCAATAAACAAAACGTTTTTTCCTAACAGTGTCACCAGCCCTTTAGTCCCTTCAGAAAAACGTTATAATTGCATCAATAAACAAAACGTTTTGTTTTTTTCCTAACAGTGTCACCAGTAACTAATGAGCCCTTCAAGCAAGCTGAAATTCCTATTACAGTGTCTGAATACAGCTTACCCTTCCCTCATGGGGATATAGCCAGCCTTTTCTAGAATTAACACAGTCTGTCTAGAAAAATATAGACTGAACATACCTCATATGCAGCTTAGCCTGCAAACTGTTCTCCCAACTGGGGCCCGATCTGATAAAAATCGTCGCCCGCAAAAGCGGGCGACGCCAATATTTGCGCTGGTTTGGTATACTATATACGGCGTAACTTAGAAGTTACGCGCGTAACTTAGAAGTTACGCGCGTATATTTCTGGCGTTGCCCGTAGTTTTTTGGGCCATAGACAGGTATACCAAACCAGCGCAGTTTGGTATCCAATATACAGCGTAAGGAGTTACGTGGCGAAAATGGAGAAATCTTACTCCATTTTCACCTCGCCACAAAAAGCAGCCGTAAGAAGCCTTACGCTGACTATTGGAGCCCTGTAACTCCCTAAACTACCTGCAAAATAAAACCTAACACCTAACGCATGTGCAATGTCTATCTACCTGTCAACCGCGATCCCCCGCCGCAATCCCTAATAAAGTTATTAACCCCTAAACCGCCGCTCCCGGACCCCGCCGCCATCTACATAAACTAACCCCCTACTGTGAGTCCCTAAAACCGCCACCATCTAACTGATCTATCCCCTAATGTGAACCCCTAAAACCGCCGCCATCTACCTTATCTATCCCCTAATCTGACCCCTTACACCGCCGCCACCTATATAACAATTTTTAACCCCTAATCTAATCCCCCTATACCGCCGCCAGCTATATTAATATTATTAACCCCTAATCTAATCCCCCTAAAGTAATAAACTCTATTACCAGCCCTTAAAAGGGCCTTTTGCGGGGCTTTGCCCCAAAGTAAACATCTCTTTTACCCTATAACCTGAACTCCCTACACCGCCGCCACCTATTTTAATAGTATTAACCCCTAATGTAAGCCCCTTACACCGCCGCCATCTATATTATCTATATTAACCCTAAGTATATTATAGTTAATATAGTTATTACATTATATATATTAACTATATTAACCCTAATTATATTAGGGTTAATATAGTTACTATAGTATTTATATTAACTATATTAACTCTATCTAACCCTAACATCCCTAACTAAATTCTTATTAAATAAATCTAATTCATATTATAAACTAAAATATTCCTATTTAAATCTAAATACTTACCTATAAAATAAACCCTAAGATAGCTACAATATAATTAATAATTACATTGTAGCTATGGTAGGGTTTATATTTATTTTACAGGTAAATTGTTAATTATTTTAACTAGGTATAATAGCTATTAAATAGTTATTAACTATTTAATAGCTACCTAGTTAAAATAATTACCCAATTACCTGTAAAATAAATCTTAACCTAAGTTACAAATACACCTACACTATCAATAAATTAAATAAACTACAAATATCTATCTAAAAATACAATTAAATAAACTAAACTAAATTACAAAAAACAAACAAACACTAAATTACAAAAAATAAAAAAAGATTACAGCATTTTTAAGATAATTACACCTATTCTAAGCCCCCTAATAAAATAATAAACCCCCAAAATAAAAAAATGCCCTACCCTATTCTAAATTAAACAAGTTCAAAGCTCTTTTACCTTACCAGCCCTTAAAAGGGCCTTTTGCGGGGCATGCCCCAAAGAAAACTGCTCTTTTGCCTGAAAAAAAACACACAATACCACCCCCCAACATTACAACCCACCACCCACATACCCCTAATCTAACCCAAACCCCCCTTAAATAAACCTAACACTACCCCCCTGAAGATCTCCCTACCTTGTCTTCACCCAACCGGGCCGAACTCCTCATCCGATCCGGGCGATGTCTTTATCCAAGCGGCAAAGAAGAAGTCTTCATCCCGGTGATGTCTTCATCCAAGCGGCGGCAAAGTCTTCTTCCATCCGGCCGAGGTCTTCATCCATCCCGGCGATGTCTTCAAGCAACCAGAATTTTCAATCTTCTTTCTTTGCTCTGCCGACGCGGAGCATCCATCCAGGCCGACGGACTAACGACGAATGAGGTACCTTTAAATGACGTCATCCAAGATGGCGTCCATCGAATTCCAATTGGCTGATAGGATTCTATCAGCCAATCGGAATTCAGGTAGAAAAATCTGATTGGCTGATTGAATCAGCCAATCAGATCCAAGTTCAATCCGATTGGCTGATTGGTTCAGCCAATCGGATTGAACTTGAATCTGATTGGCTGATTCAATCAGCTAATCAGATTTTTCTACCTTAATTCCGATTGGCTGATAGAATCCTATCAGCCAATTGGAATTCGACGGACGCCATCTTGGGTGACGTCGGTTAAAGGTACCTCATTCGTCGTTAGTCCGTCGGCCTGGATGGATGCTCCGCGTCGGCGGAGCGAAGAAAGAAGATTGAAAATTCCGGTTGCTTGAAGACATCGCCGGGATGGATGAAGACCTCGCCGCCGCTTGGATGAAGACATCGGCCGGATGGAAGAAGACTTTGCCGCCGCTTGGATGAAGACATCACCGGGATGAAGACTTCTTCTTTGCCGCTTGGATAAAGACATCGCCCGGATCGGATGAGGAGTTCTGCCCGGTTGGGTGAAGACAAGGTAGGGAGATCTTCAGGGGGGTAGTGTTAGGTTTATTTAAGGGGGGTTTGGGTTAGATTAGGGGTATGTGGGTGGTGGGTTGTAATGTTGGGGGTGGTATTGTGGTTTTTTTTTCAGGCAAAAGAGCAGTTTTCTTTGGGGCATGCCCCGCAAAAGGCCCTTTTAAGGGCTGGTAAGGTAAAAGAGCTTTGAACTTGTTTTATTTAGAATAGGGTAGGGCATTCTTTTATTTTGGGGGTTTATTATTTTATTAGGGGGCTTAGAATAGGTGTAATTAGCTTAAAAATCTTGTAATCTTTTTTTTATTTTTTGTAATTTAGTGTTTGTTTTTTTTGTAATTTAGTTTAGTGTATTTAATTGTATTTTAGTTTAGATATTTGTAGTTTATTTAATTTATTGATAGTGTAGGTGTATTTGTAACTTAGGTTAGGATTTATTTTACAGGTAAATTGGTAATTATTTTAACTAGGTAGCTATTAAATAGTTATTAACTATTTATAGCTATTGTACCTAGTTAAAATAAATACCAAGTTACCTGTAAAATAAATATAAACCCTAAAATAGCTACAATGTAATTATTAATTACATTGTAGCTATCTTAGGGTTTATTTTATAGGTAAGTATTTAGATTTAAATAGGAATATTTTCATTAATAATATTAATATTAGATTTATTTTAATAAGAGTTTAGTTAGGGATGTTAGAGTTAGATAGGGTTATTATACTTAATATATATATAATATAATAACGATATTAACTATATTAACCCTAATATAATTAGGGTTAATATAGTTAATATATATAATATAATAATTATATTAACTATATTAACCCTAATATAATTAGGGTTAATATAGTTAATATAGCTGGCGGCGGTGTAGGGGGACTAGATTAGGGGTTAATGTGTTTAATATAGGCGGCGGCGGTGTAGGGGGGATTAGATTAGGGGTTAATACATTTATTATAGGTGGCAGCGGTGTAGGGGGGATTTAGATTGTAGGCAAAAGAGCTGATTACTTTGTGACAAAGCCCCGCCAAAAGCCCTTTTAAGGGCTGGCAAAAGAGCAGTTTACTTTGGGGTAATGCCACGCAAAAAGCCCTTTTCAGGGCTATTTGTAGGGTTAGACTTAGGTTTAGTGGTAGGGATAGTTTAGTATTTTAGGGGTTAAATAATTTAATATAGATGGCGGCGGGGTAGGGGGATTAAATTAGGGGTTAATAATTTTAAAATAGATGGCGGCTGGGTAGGGGCTCACTTTAGGGGGTAGGTAAGGTAGATGGCGGCGGGGTAGGGGCTCACTTTAGGGGGTAGGTAAGGTAGATGGCGGCGGTGTTAGGGGCTCACTTTAGGGGGGTTATAGATTTAATATAGCTGGCGGCGGCGTCCGGGAGCGGCGGTTTAGGGGTTAATAACTTTATTAGGTGGCGGCGGGGTCTGGGAGCGGCGGTTTAGGGTTAATAACTTTTTTTATTGTTAGGATAGTGAGGGGGGATAGCGGATAGAGGGTTAGACCTGTCGGGCTATGTTTAGGAGGCGTGTTAGACAGTGCGGGTGATTTCATACTTTAGTCAGGTTTTGTAGGCGCCGGCAGTTTCTAACGTGGTGCAAGTCACTGGCGACGCCAGAAATTTGTACTTACGCAGATTTCTGGACATCGCTGGTTTATCAGACTTACGGCACGTTAGCATCTGACGGCGCCGTATATTGGATAGCTCGAGTTGCGAGCTGAAACTGCGGACGACGCGGGTTCCCTCGCTTGCGCCGCAAACTACGCCGTATATCGGATCGCGCCCCTGAAGTTTTCCAGTACTCTTTAGGCCTTGTGAGAATAGCAGTGGATCTTAGTTACAAAATGCTAAGATCATCATCCTCCTTGCAGAAATCTTCATCCCTTTTCTGCCAGAGAGTAAATAGTACACACCGGTACCATTTAAAATAATAAACTTTTGCTTGAGAAATAAAAAACTAACATTTTAGTCACCACATAGCTCTTTGCCCTTCCTAGCAGTTAAGCAGGCAGAGAGAATGACTGGGGGGTGGAGCTAAGGGGGGAGCTATATAGACATCTCTGTTGTGGGAGCTCTCTCTGCCACTTCCTGTAGGGAAGGAGAATATCCCACAAGTAAGGATGAATCCGTGGACTCGATACATCTTACAAGAGAAAAGGACTGTGCACTTTTTGTTAATGGAAGGGAATTGAAAAGTTGTACAAAATTGCATGATCTATCTGAAGCATGAAAGTTTAAGTTTGACTTTAGTGTCCCTTTAAAGGTACATTAAACTGTTGACTACAACTACAATAACATGGATACTACTCACCAGTGTTCCCTCTAAGGCCAGTTTTTTTGTCTGCGGCCCAGCAGTGAAACAGTCTGCATTGTGCAATGTTTGCTAATTGCAGGGTGTGCTTACCTAATTAACTTCTTGACTGCTGGGCCACACACAAAACGGGCCTTAGAGGGAACACTGCTACTCACCATGCTTATGTTTTCCTCCTGTGCATGCAGTTTTCTTTAAAGCCATTCTCATATTTTAAACCCTTACATGTGCCAGTTAGTGAAGATCTGCATCTTCACACTGGGTGGCGCCATCTTGGAACTCAAGTAATCTTGAATTCTGTGATAGAAGTGGTATTTACTCACAGATCAGTGACATTGGGGCCTATTTTTCATATGTCTGTCGGACCTGATCCGACAGTGCGGATCAGGTCCGACAGACATCGCTGAATGCGGAGAGCAATACGCTCTCCGTATTCAGCATTGCACCAGCAGCTCTTGTGAGCTGCTGGTGCAACGCCGCCCCCCTGCAGACTCGCTGCCAATCGGCCGCCAGCAGGGGGGTGTCAATCAACCCAATCGGGTTGATTTCCGGCGATTCCTGTCCGCCTCATCAGAGCAGGTGGACAGGGTTATGGAGCAGCGGTCTTTAGACCGCTGCTTCATAACTTGTGTTTCTGGCGTGTCTGAAGACTCGCCAGAAACACGGGCCCACAAGCTCCTTACGGAGCTTGATAAATGGGCCCCCTCGTCTTTATTGACAAGACATATTATGCACTTCAGTTCAGAGTGCATAAAACAGAGCAGGAGCTGTACATTTCTTTAAACTTTAAACTGTGCAAAACAACTTCGAAAAAGTAAAGATTCTGCTCTCTATTATGTGAGCTAAACTGAAGAGCAGCGGACAGCTGTCAAAAAGTTGGCAACATCACAGATGCGTGAAGGCACACTGCTTCTATCACAGCATGAAACAATGCGCACGTTTCAAGATGGTATAAACAGTATAAGATGCAGAGCTTTGTCAACTGTCTTTTGTAATGAGCTAAAATAAGAGAAAGGCTTTAACCAGAGGTGGAAAAATAATATCATGATGAGTAGGAACCTTGCTACTGAAGTTGTACCAATCTGTTTTATGTCCCTTTAAATAGCTCATTATCAATATAGTGGGAATGTGTGTTAAATTATTGATCTGGCTAATTTTTATTTGTGTAAAGGTGCTTATTATTATTTTTTTAAATTTGATTGAGCAGGTGACGTATGTATTTCATTATGTTGCTTCCTACGGACAGCTAAAATGGAGTAGGCGACGTCTGTGTGTTTTGCATATGTTCAAAACCAGTGATGCATTTAAAAACCATGTTGTGGAACTCAGTAAGTAGAAAGTGTTGTCTGGAGGGGTTATCAAGTCATTTTAGCTGTGGAATAAAAAAATGGTCTTTTTTGGACTTCGATCAGACAAACAGGAGTGGCGCATCTTAAAGGGATAATAAACCCAAATATTTTCTTTCATGATTTAGATAGAGCATGCAATTTTTTTTTTATATTAATTCTTTATTAACCAACAAAAATAAAAAAAGAACAGAAATGATATTATACAATGATTTTGATCTTAAATTATTTCAAGAGAGGGGAGGTAGAAAACAAAAAAGAAAACAAACAGATAATAAAGAGAAATAACCTCTAACCCTCCATCCTCTCCTGAATGAATATGCATTTTGTCAAAAGAAAAGGAAAAAAGGATCACTACCTTGTATCGCTTTATGTTGGGATTTTCTAGTTTTATATAAAAAAGGGAAAAAAACGCAAAACAAAAAACAAGGAAAAAAAAAAAAAAATTATAAGAAAAAAAGGGAAAAGAATTACTAAATATAGCCACATCTCTCTCATCTCCCTCAATCTCCCATCTACCACATACCTAATAATATCAATTCAGAATTTTGGAAAGGGAAGACCATATATTCCTTTTCGTGTTCAGGGAGTGATTTAATATATATTGCCCATTTATTGAAGAAGTTCCTTATATCTTCTTGATTGTTTATGTCAGTATCCCTTTGTTCCAAGAGACATTGTTTTTTTAAACAATTCTGGATTTCAGACACGCTGGGTACTGAACGCATTTTCCATTTTTTACATATTAAATATCTTGTAGCTAATATAGAAATGGATATTAATTTATCATTAAGATGGCGTTTGGTTTGATTATCTATACAAAATATAATTTGATGTGGAGTAAAGGTTACCGGAGGGATTTTCAACACCTTGTTGAGCCAATATTCTAACTTACACCAGGTAGTTCTCACTTTTGGACAGAACCAAAACATATGTTCTATGTCAGCTGCTGGGAGTGAGCATTTAGGGCATTTATCAAAGCCTGAGTTATGAACCCTGCGACCCATTGCCGGAGTGAAGTATGCCCTATGAAGAATTTTCATATGCGCTTCCCGCCAGGTGGCTGACAGAGTTATTTTTTTTACTTTTCTTATAGATTGGTGAATTATTTTTGAGTCAACCCTGTTCCAATCTGACAGTGAAGTCCATGTTAGAGCGAGCCTTGCTAGATTCTGATTGCCTCTACTAATATCTAGAAGATGGTAGCACACTGAGATAGACATCCGGCTCACCTTGATAAGTGTGAGCCAATTTTCAATTTTACCTAATTCCCAACACCACCCTGTCTTTCTAGTTGTTTCCAAGAGGAAGTGCCTAATCTGCAGATATGCAAAGAAGTCTTTGTTGAGTAGATTATATTCTCCTTTTAATTTTCCAAATGTTTTAATAGTCTTCCTATCACCATCTATCAGAGAGATCAGCTTATTTAACCCATTCTTGTGCCATCTATTAAAGATCTCAGATTGGAGACCGGGTTGAAATTTTGGATTCCCGATCAAGGTAAGATACTTTGAGATTTTAGGTTAAAAGGCAGAATTTTTGATATTTTCCACCATGCCTTAATAGGATTGGAAATCGATTTAAGTCTTTTGATTTCTGGAGGTAGCTCTTTGGGAGGGGAGTGCAGAAGTGCTACAGGTAGATAAGGATCACAAATATTTATTTCAAGTTGGTTATTTAGGATATAATCCTTAGATAGGATCCAGTCACTTGCTATTCGTGCCAGAGAGACAAGATTGTATGGTCTAATATCTGGAAGTGCCATACCACCTAAATCACATGGGAGAGAAAGTTTATTAAGAGAAATTCGCGCTTTTTTCCCTTGCCAAAGAAATTGGCTAATTAAGCTGTTAATGAGCCTTACGTCCCTCTCAAATAGAATTATTGGAACATTCATGAGTATATATAGCAATTTGGGAAGGAGAATCATTTTAATTATTGCCACTCGGCCCGAGATTGAGAGAGGCAGTGTCTGCCAAGTTCTTAATTTTTCTTTAATTTGCCTAATAATAGGAAGTATATTCAATTCGTATAACTTATCAGAGGTCACTGGAATATTTATTCCTAAATATTTAAATGAGTCTGTTATACTTTTAAAGGGGTTATTTATACATGAGTCTTTGTCCGTACGAATCCAATGAATTTCTGACTTAGATGGATTTATTTTGTATCCTGAAAAAGCTCCAAAGTGATCTATGATCTGCATAAGTTTTGGAATATTAGTTTTAGTATTTGATATGTAGACAAGTACATCGTCTGCATATAGGCCTATTTTCATTTCATGATTTGAAATCTTTATTCCTTCTAGGCTTTGTCGTATCATAATTGCTAAGGGCTCTATGGCCACATTGAACAAGAGGGGGAGAGTGGGCATCCCTGTCGGGTTCCCCTTTCAAGAGTTATAGATGAGGATATACCCCCATTAATAATCAAACGTGTAGCTGAGTTTTTATAGAGGTTCTTCACGAATTCAGGGAATTTGCCCTTAATTCCAAATTTTGTCAGGGCTGTATTAAGATGTCTGAAAGTAACAGAATCAAACGCTTTTTCTGCATCAATAGAAAGGATAGCCATAGCTGGCATTGCAAGCATCTCCCCTCCCCCCCCTCCCGTCCAAGAGGCCTTTTCAAAGTATTCCAATGTAAGTATCACCTCCCTTATTTTTGCCAAGGAATTTCGTCCATTCATAAAGCTAGCTTGGTCCGGATGGATCACCTGTGGTAATATTTGCTGCAGTCTAGCTGCTAAGATGGAAGTGAAGATCTTGTAGTCTGAGTTAAGTAAAGCTATTGGTCTATAAGATTCTTTAAGCCTTGGGTCCTTCCCTTCTTTAAGAATCAGAGTCGTATAAGACGCAGAGAACGCAGGTTTAGGTAGCTTACCATTTATATAAAAGTCATTATATAAGTTCATTAAATACGGGGAGATTTCTAAAGATAGTATTTTGTAAAATTCACTAGGTAAGCCATCCGGACCAGCTGCCTTACTAGTGGATAGACCTGCAATTGCCTCAGATAGCTCTTTTGCTGATATAGGGGAATTAAGCCTATTGATGTCATCATCCTTCAGTAGAGGGGTTTGAATCTTGTTCCAAAATTCTACTGCCTTGTCATGGTCATAGCTTTTACCAGAATATAAGTCCTGATAGTATTCTACCATTATAGATGTAATTTTTTCTGGGTTTAGGGTTTGCTCACCCTTCTCTAGAATTTCTTCTATGTGCGATTGCTTTTTCTCATTGCTGATCATTCTGGCTAGCATCTTTCCAGATTTGTTCCCAAATCTGTATAGTTTAGCCTGGGTTTTTAACTCCTTTTGTGTTTGTTGAGTCAAAATAAATGTGTCCCGTGCTTCTTTAGCCTGCACATATTTCGACCAGTTTAACGCGTTCTTATGTAACATGAATTTGTTATATGCATTAGTTAGCGCTTTTTGTATCTCAATGTCCCTTAACTTCAGTTTTTTGGTCAGGTTTATATTGTAAGCTAAAATTTCACCCCTGAGCACCGCTTTAGCGGCTTCCCAGAACAATTCTGGGTGATCAATATATTCTAAATTAAATTGGAGGTATTCCTCAAATTTCGATCTGAGATGAGTTTTAAACTTCATATCTGTCGCTAGATAGTATGGAAAATAGAAGCGCGAAGTTTTAAGTCTTGGATGTTCAAGTTTAATATCTAAAGTAATCGGAGCATGATCTGATAAGAGTATAGGGGCAATACTTGCTTGTGCTCTTAGAGAGCCCAGTCGCTCATCGATGAGGTATAAGTCTATTCGAGACAAAGTTTTATGCGCTTTTGAAAGGCACGTGAATTCCTGAGTATCAGGATTCTGACTTCTCCAGATATCATACAATGAAAGGTTCTGCTTTATTTTCTTAAACATTTTAGATTCTAAGTTATCCTTTTTTTGTTTTTTCTGCTTCATAGCTTCCCTGAGTCTATCTAGTGGACAGTGCGGTGCCATGTTAAAATCGCCACCTATAATTAAAAGCCCCTGATTGTAAAGAAGAAGCTTAGTTTGAATTCTATTCCAGAATTCTGGATCAAAAGTGTTGGGACCATAGATATTGCAAATTGTATAAGTTTCCTGAGCAATTTTAACCTTTAACAAGACATATCTTCCCTCCGGGTCTGGTTCACAGTGAATCACCTCAAGATGAGCTCTTTTCCCTATTAATATTGCCACTTCCCTTTTTTTGCCTACACTTGGCGAAAAGTATACCTCTTTAACCCATGAAGATTTAAGTTTATTAGATTCTTCTGAATTGAGGTGAGTTTCTTGAATTAGCCCTATATCTGTTTGGGATTTCCTTAAATGTGTCAGTATAGTTTTCCGTTTGATAGGGGTGGAAATCCCTCCCACATTCCATGAAACTATCCTACATTTTTCTATTTCTCTGTGTCCATAACGACTCTTTGTCTTGAGGGGAGTAGTGGGAGAGAGGGAGATGGTAGAAGAAGGGAAAAAAAAAAAAAAAACAAACAAACAAAAAAGAAAGAGGGAAGGGAAAACCGCTTAACGCAGTCTCTGCTCGCCCCATGGATCCCTGGGTGGGGGCGTTCCCAATTTATGAGCCCGTACTGGCTAAGTGGGGGTCACATTCTCTCTTGCTGATGGGTTTAGAGATAGAAAGAATTTCTCGGCTGCGTGTGCCTCCTAGAAAAAGTGTACTATTCCATTAACGGTTGCTTTTAGTTTAGCTGGGTAAATTATGGTTGCATTTATTCCAGCATTAATGAGTTTAGTACATATAGGTGCCAGAGCTTTTCTCCTGGAGGCTGTCTCAACCGAGAAATCTTGAAATATGAGGATCTTGGCTCCGTTGACAATAAGGGGTTGTGTTTTGCGATAGAATTGGAGAATAGAGACTTTATCTTGATAATTCAGTAATTTGATAATGACAGGTCTAGGTCTGCTGGAGTTTTGAGCTGGCTGTGCTGGACCCATTCTATGGGCCCGCTCTACCAGAATGTTATTATGCAATGATGGGAGTTTGAGAGCTGTTTTTAATGTATCAGAAACAAAAAAAGCTAAGTCCTCATATTGTTTTTCCTCTGGTAGACCTATTATTCTAATGTTGTTTCTTCTACTACGATTTTCTAGATCTTCTAATCTCATAAGAATTTTTTGATTAGTGCTATTGATGCTATCCATCTTAGTGCCTTCTGTTACTACTGTGTCTTCCAAATCAGATACTCTCTGCTTAACCTCCTGCATTCTTGAGGAGAATTGTCTAATTTCCTGTGATAAAGAGGAAATATCTTGCTTAATCTCCATCCTTAAAGCATCAAATTTAGGAGAGAGAGCATCAGAAATGTTGGCAACTAAGTTTTGGACATTTAATGATTCGGATGTGGCTGTATTTGTTAACGTTAGTTGAGTGTCAGGCAGTGGGTCCTGTGGACTCTTATATTTCTTATCTCTTTGTCTACCTGCCATTCCTGGTGAAGGTGTTTTATGAGAGATACCGAGGAATTTATCCATATACTACTTTATATAAAGGAAAGGAGGAGAGAGAGAAACAAAAAAATAAATAAAAAATAAATAAAATAAAAAATAAAGAAAGTGTAAGGAAGAAGGGGCAGGATGAGGAATTAATGGGTGGCCCGTGTAGGGTGATTGAGCACCAGTTGAGAATAGTGACTTCCAGTTGGACTGATCAATTTGTGATACTAGTGCTTATATAGAAAAAAAAAAAAATACAGTGTAAGTGAAAAAAAAGAAAATCAAGACCCCTAAATGGAGTCAATGTGGTGGGCACTATAGGTGAACCAAAATATGTGTTGAGGGCTATAGGTTGTGATAATCTAATTAATAATATATAAATGAAGTGTTCTGGGGGTGAGTGAGGCAAGAGAGGGGGGGGAGGAGAGGAAGAAAAAAAAAAAAAAAAAAAAGGAAGATTTCTCTCTTCGCCCTTTCTATCTTCTATACCTAGAACAATAAGGTTGTATTATGGTTTCGCTGTCTATGGCTTACTATCTCTATATTTCAGAAACACTTGAGATAATATTATTGGTTTAAATCAATCCTACCTATTGTTAATTCGCTCTCTTTTTCTTTCCCTTTCTCCTCCCTTAATCTCTAGAGACCTTAATACTTTCAGTCCGTGAAGAGAAGTTATTTGAATATATAATGCTGATTATGAGTTGATGTATCAACTTCTGAGCTGTAAGAGCACAGCTAAATATTAACTTGTTGTGGTCTAGTGCTTTAATGTTACAGGGGGCTACAAAGTGAGAGAGGTTTAGGTCTCACAAATATTACCCACTGCTGGGTTTATTTTTATTTTCTTGTAGATCAGTGACCTTCAGTGTAATAGCGTCAGAGATTCAATCTCTCAAATAAGAGTGAGAAATAAATATGAATTATTATCTGCTTTTGAGCTGGTCTCGTCTAGGATGTACAAGAGGAGCCCCTGTAGCATTCTAAACACTGTATTGGTAACTAAGGAATTAGTTTAGAAGAGTTTTATTTTAAAGAGAGGGTGTGGGATTTTTTCCCTTATTTTGTCATTTTAAATTTCAACCATTCATTTGGGTCTAGGTAGTTAGCTCCCGAATCTGATTCTAATCACTTCTATCTCATGGGGTAGAACAAAAATCAATTTCTACAGTTAGTTTTTTCCTTTCTCTTCTCTTCCCCACACCACCCCCCCCCTCCAGTATTAGAAGTTACTATCTATGTCTAGAGTCAACACCCTTATTACTAAGCACATAGTAGGATTAAAGATATATCCAATTGTGTTAATATCCTATGTTTTCAACAGAAAGACAGGAAAGGGGGGAAGGGGAGAGGAACAAGGGAACGGAGGGGGGAAAAGAAGAAAACAATCCCATTTACATACATAAACATAGATTCAGTTACCACATTAATTAACCTAATGAATTAAAGATTATAGTATTCTCAGTCCAGGTACATCAATTAGACTTAGCTACAGAGCTATGTTTATTATCCTGCTTCTGTATTGCTCTGTGTTAGCAATGTCCTCTTGTAGCATATAAGAGCATGAGTTTGATTAGAAGATTAAACAGTCTATTAAATTAAGACTTATAATGTTTTCAGTCTGAGATGTATTAATTAAATTCAGCAATAGGGCGATGTTTGTCCCTTATCCTTCTTTCTTGAGTACCCCGACAAGTGTATATGTCTGTTTGCTTTAGATGAGGATTTCTTGTACTGCCCTTTCGGATTTAGAGAATCATCCGTTCTTACATGTAAGTTTCTGGTTACTCTACTTCAGTGTTATTTAACATTTACAGCTTCCTCTCCCAAAGTTTGCCTCTCCTCCGCTACCATACAGCATGCATCACAGTGTTTTTCAAATGAAACTCACCCCCTCCTGTTCTGTTGGTCCGGCTACCACCCGCGGTATCCAACTTCAAGCCGTCCGCGAGACAGTCCGAGATCAGCAGGGCCGGGGCTCCTCCGCCCTGAGAGATGAACACAGCCAACTCCCCCCCCACGCAGCACCGGTGGGGGGGAGAGGACGGCGCCACACCAATCGGGCAACAGGGCAGAGAAGTGGCCACACGCTGAATCCAGCAGCCCCTCCGGGCCCGACTCCCCCCCGCGCAGCACTGGCGGGGGAGGGCAAGGGGGCGGGCCCAGACAGCGAGACCCGCAGAGACCAGCGGGACGGCAGGTAGGCTGAAACGACTATGAATCGTTGTTCAGGGTTGATTCTTTCAAGGATGGTAGCCGCACAGAGGGGGGGAGAGCTGGGTTTCAGAGGAGTAGCGAGGCTGTAGGATTAAGGTCCGAGGTAGTAAGCTGCAGCACTGATAGTCACAAGTCGCTTTCAAAACCAAATAGTCAGTAGGCAGAGAACTGTAGCCAAAAATACCAAATAGCCAGCAGGTAGGCTCAGCACAGTGGGATGGCGTGCCACTGTGAGGTTCTGGAGTAGGTCTGTAATATCTATCAGGGGGAATAGCTCCAAAGCCTGTGGCTGGTGCGGGAAGTCCTCCACCAATTTCCCAGTGACTGGAGAACCGAGCTAAGCAAACACCTGAGCAGCACCTGTGCAGCACCTGCGTGTAGCTCCTCTCCACCGGAACCCTCCTCTGAAAGATATAGAGCAGCAATTTTAAACAACTTCCAAATTTACTTTTCTAGAGCATGCAAATTTTAAGCCACTTTCTAATTTAGCTCTTATAATCATTTTTTCTTCGTTCTCTTGGTATCTATTTGAAGAAGCAGGAAGAAATGTTTTGGAGCCGGCCCATTTAGGTTGAAAACCTGGGTTGCGCTTGCTGATTGGATGACTAAATGTAGCCACTAATCAGCAAGCCCTATCCAGGGTACTGACCCAAAAATAGACAGTCTCCAAAGCTTTCATTCCTGCTTTTTCAAATAAAGATACCAAGAGAATGAAGAAAAATTGATAATTGGAGTAAATTAGAAAGTTGCTTAAAATTGCCTGCTCTGTCTGAATCATGAAAGAAAACATTTGGCTTTACTATCCCTTTAAGTATTGGACAATTTCACAAAATTGATAATGAAAATGGCTGATTGTGATTGCAGCTATATAGAATGGGGCTCAGCTGCAGCTGTTAACATGAAGAAGGTTCACTATTGTTAAAGGGACAGTGAACACCAGATGTGTTACTATAGAATATCATATAAGCCAAGTCTTAAAGGGACATGAAACACCAAATTCTTCTTTCAAGATTTTAAAAAAGTTTCCAATTTACTTATTTTATTAAATTTGCTTTGTTGTTTGTTATTCTTTGTTGAAGAGATATCTTGATAGGTAGTGTTCACTTGTCTGGAGCATTACACAACAGGAAATCACGCTTGCCATCTAGTGCTCCTGCTAATGTATACTACCTGAACTTCCCCTTACTGCTTTTCAACAAAGGATAACAAGACAACAAAGAAAATGTGATAATAGAAGTAAATTGGAAAGTTGTTTACAAATTGGTATGTTTCTATCTGTAATCGTGAAAGAATTTGTTTGGGGGTTTTAATGTCACTTCAAAGTTTTTAAAACAAATTAACATCCTTTTTAACACACTTATTTTTAGGAACAAACTCCACCCACTATTTTGCCTTATTTGGAGGAACCAATCTGGGATTTAGTTCACAGACAACAAGGCTAGTCACTGTAATAAAGTTAGTATAAAGTACAGTGTTTTGCCCTTATTATATATTAAAGGCAATCAGGGACAGATATGTAGCAAGGTTCACATTGAGAAGTCAGTAAGGTGTTTTTATGGTTCGTGAAGATTCAGAGCTAAAATAAATGCAAAAGGGACAACAAATAATGAAAATATTGCAAACAATGTTTCATTACACATAACTAAACATTTTATATAGGAATCTCAGTGTGTTTACTGTCCCTTTTCATTACAATTTACGACTGACATTCTCTTTTACTCATAGTGCTGTTTTATGATTATCCAGAGTGCTAAGATAAGCATTATTCTAAACTGTTTAGATACAAATACACATTAATCTTATTTTTTTAGAATAAATACACACAACATCAGGGGCTGAACTACCATTGTGCAGCAGGTGCAGTGACACCGGGGCCTATGTGCTGGGGGGGGGTCCATATAGCAGCCAGTCTATACATAGGGCATGTGCAGAATGTGTGCAATATTAAAGGGACACTTAACCCAAATTTTTTCTTTCGTGATTCAGATAGAGCATGAAATTCTAAGCAACTTTCTAATTTACTCCTATTATCAAATGTTCTTCATTCTCTTGATATCTTTGTTGAAATGCAAGAATGTAAGTTTAGATGCCGGCCCATTTTTGGTTAACAACCTGGTTGTTCTTGCTGATTGGTGTATAAATTCATCACCAATAAAAAGTGCTGAACCCAAAAAAAAAGCTTAGATCGCTTCTTTTTTAAATAAAAGATAGCAAGAGAACGAAGAATATTTGATAATAGAAGTAAATTAGAAGTTGCTTAAAATTGCATGCCTCTATCTGAACTCATGAAAGAAGAAATTTGGGTTCAGTGTTCCTTTAATTAATGCAGGAGAGCCTTTTATTAGTGTAGATTGCCGATCTATCTATATAGCTATTAATCAATCATATATCTATCTCTAATTATATCTATCTATCGTCTACTTAAAATCATTATACAGAGCTGCATATATATTATAACTATTACTTACTACTGAGTTTTACGTTTGGGGGCCAAAAAACATTTTGCATAAGGGACCTCTGTTGGGTAGGTCCACTACTGACAACAATTTAGTGACAAACCCAAGAAAAATACGTATTTTTATGTTTATGTAGTTTTAGATTTTACAAAATGTACATAAATATGGCATTTACACCTAACACTACACTATCATCTAAATTAATTAAATAAATTAACTACAATTAGTTAAAATGAAATACAATTAAATTAAATAAACTATAGTACAAAAAAAAACAAACACTAAATTGCATAAATTTTTTTTTTTACCAAGAAGTTTAAACTAATTACACCTAATCTAAGCCCCCTAATAAAATAAAAAAGCCCCCCAAAATAATAAAATGCCCTACCCTATACTAAATTACAAATAGCCCTTAAAAGGATGTCTTCAAGATGTAGTCGCTCCTCATCGGATGAAAGAAGATAGAAGATGCCGCTTGGATGAAGTCTTCTGCCGTCCGGATGTCCTCTTCTGCCCGGAATAGGATGAAGACTTCTGCCGGTCTGGATGTCCTCCTTCTGCCCCATCGGATGAAGACTTCTGCCGGATCAGATGACCACTTGTGCCGCGGCTGGGTGAAGACAGGTCAAGGTAGGGTGATCTTCAATGGGGTAGTGTTAGGTTTTTTTAAGGGGGGATTGGGTGGGTTTTAGTAGGGGTATGTGGGTGGTGGGACTTGTAATGTTGGGGGGTATTGTAATTTTTTTTTACAGGTAAAAGAGCTGATTACTTTGGGGCAATGCCCCGCAAATAGGCCCTTTTAAGGGCTATTTGTAATTTAGTATAGGGGTAGGGGAATTTTATTAATTTAGGGGGGCTTTTATTAAATTATTTTATTAGGGGGCTTAGATTATGTGTAATTATTTTAAACATCTTGTTAATTTTTTTTTCTGTAATTTAGTGTTTGTGTTTTTTTGTACTATAGTTTATTTAATTTAATTGTATTTAATTTTAGCTAATTGTAGTTAATTTATTTAATTAATTAATGGAATGATAGTGTAGTGTTAGGGTGTAATTGTAACTTAGGTTAGGTTTTATTTACAGGTATATTTGTAATTATTTTAACTAGGTAGATATTAAATAGTTATTAACTATTTAATAGCTATTGTACCTAGTTAAAATAAATACAAAGTTTGCCTGTAAAATAAAATAAATCCTAAAATAGCTACAAATGTAATTATTAATTATATTGTAGTTATCTTAGGGTTTATTTTATAGGTAAGTAATTAGTTTTTAAATAGGAATACTTTAGTTAATAATAGTAATATTATTTAGATTTATTTTAAATAATAATTAAGTAGGGGGGTGTTAGGGTAGAACTTAGGTTAGGGCTTAATAACTTTATTATAGTGGGCGGCAATGTTGGCGGTGGCAGATTAGGGTTTAATAGATTTAATAGACTATGTGGGCTATGGCGGTTTAGGGGTTAATACTAGAATAGGTTTATTGTGGTGTGGGCTATGGCGGTTTAGGGGTTAATACTAGAATAGGTTTATTGCGGTGTGGGCTATGGCGGTTTTAGGGTTTAATACTAGAAATAGGTTTATTGCGGTGTGGGCTATGGCGGTTAAGGGATTAATAATTAGGCTTATTGCGTTGTGGGGGGTTGTCTGTCTAGGGTGTTTAATACATTTATTATTAGGAGTGAGAGTGGGGATTGCGGATATAGGGGTATACGTGTCGGGCTTATTTTTGGAGGCGTGTTAGACAGTTACAGGAGATTTACATTTTTTGTTACTTTTCCTAGGCGCCGGCAGTTCTAAAGTGTCTTAAGTCACTAGCGACTCCAGACATTTGTAG